>NC_140959.1:43394278-43561778 GCF_014529385.1 Adiantum capillus-veneris | reverse complement strand
CTCTCTCTCTCTCTGTCTCTATCATTTGGTGCAGTGATCAGCAAATCATCGACATAAAAAACCACAATGAGAAGTACATCACCCTCACGCTTTACATACAATGTGCTTTCTGTTGGACTATTACGAAAGCCTCGTTTGACCAAATGAGTGTCAGCTTTCTCATACCAAGCACAAGGAGATTGTTTCAACCCACAGAAAGCCTTCTTACATCTACACGTTTTTTCCTCTGGTCCTTTTATGACAAAACCGCAAGGTTGCGTTACATTAACTTCCTCAAATATGTCACCATTCAAGAAAGCAGTAACAATGTATGATTGATGTACATCCCAACCAAAATGAGTTGTCAATGCACAGTAGTCATACGAGAAGTGGGAGAAAAAGTCTCTTCATAATCTATGCCTTTTTGTTGTGCATAACCCTTTGCAACAAATCGAGCATTATGGCGATCGAGCTCACCATCCGGTTTGCGTTTCAACTTGTACACCCACTTCGTACCAATGGCCTTTTTTCTAGGAGGCAAATCACATAAAGTCCATGTGTCATTTTCTATAAGTGCTCATATTCTGATTGCATGGCAACCATCCAATTTTCTAAATTCTGTGCTTCATCAAAAGACAGAGGCTCCTCAACATCATGTAAGCTAGACACAACCAAAGCATAACAATCTAATGCATAATATGCATGGCAAGAGCCTAAACGAGTACGACTAGACCAAGGTGCATCCAATTTACTGTTACGCAAAGTGTGCACCAGCCATTTTGGCATACCTCTAGCCTGCTCATTTTCAGCCCTTTCCTCGTCAAGTACATCATGTACATCTGCATCAGTTATAGGCTGATCTGTAACATTTTCAGAAACCCCCATAGGCTATACATTTGCCTCATTGGATCTTACATTCGTATTTCCACCAATGAAAAGAGGCAACAAAGTGTCATAAATGTCCTGTGAGCTTACACTATTGTCTCTAGTACATGACAGCAAGGGTTGAACAGAATCTTCCACAAACACTACATCCCATGAAACTTGAATACGCTTTGTTTGCGGATGATATAACATGTAACCTTTTCTTTCAGCACTATAACCAACAAAAATACATTTGACAGCCTTATCATCCAATTTTTTGCGTTGTGTTTGTGGCACCAAAGCATATGCCAAACAGGAAAGAACACGCATGTGCTCAATAGAAGGCTTTCTATCATGGCAAGATTCATATGGAGTAATATACTGCAAAGCTTTCGTAGGACACCTGTTAAGTACATAAGTGGCACACATGATGGCCTCAAGCCAAAAAGAATGCGGAAAAGCTTAACTTTTGATCATACATCGTTCCATTTCCGTTAGTGACCTATTTTTCCTCTCAGCAACACCATTTTGCTGAGGTGTATAAGGCACAATACATTGGTGTTTTATCCCACGACTAGCCTGGAGTAATCATCAATGAAAGTCACGAAGTAAAGGTAATTGCGCAAGGACGGAGTTTGCATGGGCCCACAAACATCACTATGCACAAGCTGCAACCTGCATGTGGCCCTAACTGAACCATCCTTTGGAAACTTCGAATGCTTCATTTTAACCAGAATACAGCCTTCGCAAACATGTTTGACAGGTGCTTCAAGAGGCGGCAAAGAAGCAACCATATCAGATTTCTGCAAATGCAGCAAACTGGCAAAATTTAGACGACCAAAACGTGCATGCCAAAGTTTTGCATCTGAAATAGCCCTTGAATTTTCAACTGCATTTGAAATAATTTTTTCCACACTTGTCGTACAAAGTGAGCTTATAAATCTCACGGCACAAAAGGCCAGATGCAACAATTTCATCACCAAAACTGAGATCGTGAACTGTACATCTATCATCCACAAATTTGACTACAAGTCCAAGTCTAGCAAGTTCAGATACATACAAGAGATTCTTCTTGATCTCAAGTAAATAAAGTGCATCAACAAGTGTGAAGGAACTGCCATTTGCAGTAGTAAGCACAATCTTTCCAACTCCCTGAACCGGATAAGAAGCATTTTTGGCACAAGTGACTGAATTCCCATGAGGGGCAGACTCGAGAGTGGTGAACAATTCATGATGAGAGGTAATGTGCTTTGTAGCACCACTGTCAAAATACCACACACCTGAATCTGCAGCAATTGACAAGCATGCATCATGGACAACAGGATTGTAAGTGCACTCTGCACTAAAAGCCCATTCTGCATCAACATCAACATTACAGTCTCCTTTCAGAGAAGACTCAACAATGGCTGCATTTGCAGTGGAACCACCCTCTTTCTTCTTAGCCTCTTTGGCCTTCAACTTAGGACACGACTTGATCAAGTGATCATTAGCTTTACAATAATGGCAATGCATCTTCTTTTTGCCCTTATCACCAGAATAGTCAGATGAAGTGTTGCCAACAGAAGCATTGGGAAAAGAAGTTTTTCCACTCGTAGCAGAACCATAAGAAGTGGCTGCATTGCTGTTACCACCCATTCTTTGAGAAGCAATAAAAGCCTATTCAACTGCACGCTGTCTAGTCCTGTTTTTTTTGGAAAGTGACTCTTGCAACAGCAATGTGCATAATGCATCAAACTTGACAACTTCTGGATTTCCTTGGGTCATAAGTCTCCAAGTAGTAGCAAAAGTCTGGTAAGAATCTAGTAAGGCATCATGAACTGTTTGCACAAGGGAGCTGTCTGAAATGACTTCACCTGCAGAAATAAGTTGCTCGTTGATATCCTTGACACCAGCAAGAAAAGTGTCCATATCATCTTCCTCATGCATAATCTTCGACTCCAGCTCTTTACACAGCAAAGAAATTTTAGCCTCATTGCGGCTTGCATAAAGACCTGCTAGAATATCACAAGGCTGTTTTGCTGATTTTGCTGAACGAATGTGAGGAACAATGGTGCACTTTATAGAAAATGTAGTCAATGCATGATCCTGCGCATCCTTTACATCCCAATGAGCTTGTTCTGCCGGAGCAAAACAACTCTAATAGAAACAATCCTTGCAGCAAGACCGGCAACATCCTCAACATCTCCTACATCCTCAGAACCAAGACGTACATCAATGCCCTGCACAATATCCAGACACCCTTTGACACAAGAACATGTTGCATCATATAAGCCCACATAGGGTAGTTGTCCCCATCCAACCTGTCCTCAGCAGTAGCAGACATCTTGAACACATCTGTGTTGTTGTCAGCCATGGTAAATGCTGCACTTGATGTGAAAACTGCTCCGAAATAGGAGAAACAGAGTGGGAACAACACATGCTATATAGCCCAAACCGTAGAACACTATGAGGCACCTGTTATGCAGAAAACGGCACTGACCAAAATTCTGCACAAAATGACAAAATAGCATATGCAGTACTGCCTGTAGTGGAAACAGAGGCGGAAATGAGTCCGAATCAAAAATCTGAGCAGACTAAGCTCTATGGGTTTTCTTGAATTTTTTGTCGACCTACAAACGCCTACCAAAGCTCACTCAGATTGGGAAAAGTGAGCAGGCGTGTGCTGGAGCAGCTGGCGACTACTAAGCTCGGGAGGATGCAACCTGCTTCGATACCAATTGTTGGAATTAGGGTTGCAGAGCAACGCACACAGCTTGGAGAAGACGAAGGAAGCTCAAGGCACACAATAGAGAGTGTGTTAGTTCGTGTGCAGTGGAAAGATAGATAGCCCTAGAGTGATGGGCGTATATACAATGCACGGGGGAAAAAACCTCCTAAAGAGGGAAAAAATGCCCCGGCGGTCCTAGTGTGTTCACACACATCACTACCACATGTATATGGTAACACACAACATTTACCATCAGTGAACCCTTTCTTCTTTAAATTTTGAGCAATTGGCAGGACCCAAGTACAGACTATCCAGAAAAAAAAAGAAAACTTAAAATGATTTTGTATAGACCATACATCATACAATACATGTAACCACCACTTCTCAGTCATGTGTAAATTCCATTGTTTATTATATCTATCCTGTATACATGTGTCTGACACCTTGACTTTTGTTAAATATAGCAGATGGAGATTGCCACCAATTGGTTGCATAGCTTGGCAAGACCAAGTCCCCGTGTCTGTTTGCTACATTTGCCTCTACATAGAATGATAAATTGTGTACATGAGTCATGAGCTGATGCCACAAGCCCCTGCTTCTAGTGCCCAATCTGTACTTCCTTCTAGTTGCAAAAAAGAATTTCAACTATAGATTAGAGTCCAACATTTGATCAGTTTGGCAAACCCCTTTTTTAAACAAAGAGAGTGTAGGTTTCCTAATCAATTTAGCATGTAGCACCTTAAAACAAAAACTCCAAATCAGACTTTCAAACCCCAAATAATTCCCTGTATATCTTATTCTGCCTTTCCACAACAAGAAAGCACATGACTTTTTCCAAGATCTAATAAGCATAGTACTAACATCAAAGCCAATATTAAGTGAATCTGCTGAAAACAATTTATCCCAAGAAGCTAGGTGCCAAACACCATGGAAGTAGACCACTGAAGCTTCTAAGATTTTCCACATGCATAAGGACCAATCATTGTCTGCTTCAAGCATATGCTTAATGAGACATGCCCTTCTATCATGAGCATGCAGGGTCAAGTTGAAAACATGAAGAGCCCCAAGAGAGTAAGGAAAAAATTTATTATTTTGAGCAATCATAGCAGCAGAGGTAGAGGTAGTCTTCCACAACGACTTAGACATCAAGACAATACAAATTTGAAGCATTTTCTCAGACCAGTCCAATAATGTATGGATAAAAAGCCAATAGGGAACAAATATAGCTTGTACTATTCTCAATCTAGCATGCAAAGGCCATAGATCACAAAACCAAGAAGCAATTTTTCCCTTGACTCTATCAATAAGCCACTGCTACAATTGCTTTTGAGTAGCCCCAACTCCTATGGGATATCCCAGATGCGTGAAGATATGATCTTTTGGATATCTCTTGCCAGCCCAAATTGGAGCATCAAAGGATCTCACAAAGCTTTCAATCAAGAAAATAGTCAAGTTGATGGTTAACCCAACAACTAATGCATACAGATCCAGTAGCTTAGTGCATCTCAAAATATTGACATCGTGAGCCATTGCAATTACTAATCATAATTTCCCATGCATTGCATAATAGCATTAGAAATTATTTCACTCTTTGATTGCTTGATTGAGCCCTTCCTGGTCCAATATTACTAGTTATTGAGTGATTAGAGTAGATTTCGGCTTCATTTATTTATTTATTCGTGTTCTCTTTTGGCTTTATTTCTATCACAAATAAAAAATTCCATCAATTTGCATTGGACGGTGTGCGTGCGCTTTCTACTTTTAGATTCAATTTGAAACCTCAAGTGTTTCATTTGGAAAAGATAAGTTCATTAATCTATCCTCTAATTTTGTGTGAATGAGTGTGGCTATGGAGACAAAAGAGGTGGGATCCACCTCTTAAAGGAGAGTTCAACGGACCACAGCTTTTCTCCCGCTTTATATTGAATCTGGCTTGTCCACCCAATTAGAGCCAAATTCTCATCAAAATCTACAACCACCATAGTGCACCTTTAAGCATCCTCGCCATTCAGTACTCTCTGCCCACACTGCTTTGTCACCGACCCATTCACACCACGGCTCTGCTCTCATCAAGAACCTTTCCCATCCTTTCCATTGGTGGTACTGCACGTGGATCATGAATCTTTCGTTCTTAGTCATCCATCCTTTGCCGGCGTCAACAATTGCTCAACTGAACTTTGCCAAAGAGCCTACTCGACAGCTCGCCCCCCATTACTCTCTGCTTATCTATCGAGTTGCACGCTCGTCAGCATTCTCATCACCTACAAGATTTTGCACATGTCATCAGCTTCGTCAAAGCCTGCTTAAAGCTTCTTCATCACTATTGTGCAGTTGTGCAACTCGCTGGCCCAACCCCTACACCCGGCAGGCTCGATGACCTCGTTCCTCAGTGCTCACAAGTCACAATAGCAATAGCTGTTCAATGGTTGGCTCCAAAAAAATTGACTCTCTGTAGCTCACTAGTCGATGCGTGTCTGCACCACCTACCACCAATCTCGTCCATTCCCCTAGCTCTCATTCCTGTGGGCTTAGACTTCATCCCAATATTTTTCTACCTGCACAAGTAGATCAAAACATCGACGGCAACAACAACAACATGAAAATGTGGCAAGGACATTGACGAAATTACAACAAGTTGTGCATTATGTGGGGCATAAAATCCTCCAACAAACAACAAACGACATGTGCTGTGAGCATTCTCTCAATTGTATTGTACCCTCTATTTGTGCCAGAACTTGGATAGACATATTTACCATTCCGAGAAATTTTCTAGGAGGTATCCAGGAGTTCTACCCCCCTTTTGGAGCTGTTTATGCCCTCAAAGTTTTTTTTTGAGCATCACAATAGAAGGTAGTTTTCATCCATACAAAAATTTCATATATAAAAGGAAAAATTTACAGTTGTCTCATAGAGGGTAACATGTGTAGGCTCTAAGGCATCTAAAGATGGATCCTTTTGGGTGATTATCATTCTTGTTTGTATGGTGGCTTTGTACTACTTAGTGGGTTGTAACAAGAGTCTCATGGGAAGGCATATCACTAAGGACATCAAAGATGTTGGGGGAGTTTTAGCAGGAAGCTAGGATTCTGGAAATGCACGCTTTTTTGCATGTTTATATCCACCATTATCCAAAGTCACTAGTAATATCTCTTTGTTCAAAGGGTTTGGGTTTCTAGAAAAAGTGGTATTGCTAAAGGGACCTTTGGGTGGGTTGCTTGAAAACCCATGTGGCTTAGCATAAAAGGATATTCTAGAAACTTGAGGAGGTGAGGATAGTCCTAGTAGGTGAGAGTTGGTTTTCTATCTATCTAGAGAGCCTAGAGGTTTTTAAAAACATCTACTACTTGGATACATAAAACATTCTAGTGGGATAGGAGGGATCAAGTTCCATTTCCCTTGTTGGCAGGATAGAGAAGTTCTTAGAGATATGGCTCAATTGTCCACAATGTAGTAGGAGTTGGTGAGATTGCCTTGGTAAAGATTTAAAGAAAATACTATTAACACTTCGATAGCAAAATTTTAATGGTATCAAAGAGTTTCTTATTTGTTTTCTAGGCTATGCAAACTTTTTACCTATTGGGACAATTTATGGATGGGAAGAACAAGACCTTAGCCAAAGAGGCATCTAGTTTTTGAGGGCCACAAAAAAGAAGGCATTTTCAAAAATTTCCACCCGAGTAGGGAATTTGGATAAGATCTTTTTCTATTCATCTCAGGGGATGCCAAGGTTGAACATGCACAACTTGTTCAAAAATTATAATTGTTGAAATGGGAAAGGAAAACAACACATGAATTCACCCAGCAGTTTATGAAAGCATCCATCAATGAAGTGTGCTACATATTTTATACTTAGTAATTTTCCACTAAAGTAATACACCACCACTTTGTTTTGAAAAATATTTGGATGATTCCATACTTGAGAGGACTATAGAGTCACTGCATGCTTCCCTTGACCTCAGGGTCTAAGGCTAGACTATCATTTAGGGTTTCATCCATATGTACCAAGTCATAGGAGGCATCACAGGTCGAAAGCACATTAAAAAAACCCCATCCTAGGGTTCAGAATAAAATCCTTGCTAAAAGACATGCTACAAAGTCCCACCATACTCGCCATCATAGTGACACACCTCTCTCTCTCTCTCTCTCTCTCTCTCTCTCTCCATCCAAACACTCAAATAAACATATGTACATAAGCATATTTATTGGCCTATATAGATATAATCTAAATATTTATGCATTGTTACCATGTGTAGGCTTGAATCTATGTTGTATACTTCTTGGTGTGTGCCATTACTTGTGAACATTTTCACCTCAGTTTTGAAAGTGAAAACATGGGTAATGTGGTTATCACTCCTTAGGATAAGAATTTTTCAAATCAATTCTTGTATACATCTTGTTTGCTAAGTAAATTATCCTTTGAAAAGAGAGTATGACAAAAAAGCTTTTCTGAATTATTAGTGACAGATGACAAAAAATTATATACATTAAACTGAGGAGTTATGACGAGTTTCTTCCTTAAAAGAGAAACTAAATTTTATGAATTAATTAAGTGCAATTAGAAAGTTATGACAAAGAAGATTGGATTACACAAGGTGAATGGAAGTGACAATGTCCAACCACATTGTATCCTCATTGCTCGACACAATGACTAGTGCCATCAATGTCAGGAAGATGATTGCACACTGGACATATCAAAAGTTGCACGTAACAGCGACAATGGGAAGGGCTAGCTCTCCCCAAGGAGTTTTTGCACTTTGTCAGTGGTGACGGGATATTGGTAGCTACCCTCAGCTACAACAAATGTTATACAAGTAGAATATTAATAATTAGAGCACAATTAGTGTGGGGCTTAAAAGTATATACTAGTGTATATATTGGCGGGGGTGTACTACGTAATCATGTTAGCGTATAAGGTGAATTAGATAAGAGGGGTTTTAAAATACAAAACAATTTACCAATTTAAGAGAGATACATTAAAATAAGGGGGTTTTATATTCAATTTTGCAAAAAAGTTCTCAAATACGGGGTCATTTTATTCATTCAGACATGCTAGAAGAGGGGTTTCTTTAATACCTTGCAAACGCATGTTATATAGGGGGGTATTGAATGGTGAACCCCCACCATGTGTGCGTAACACCAACTATCATGGTGCAGGGGATGTTCGCTGGTCACGAGTGCATCTACCAACAGATGTTTGTGGCATAGTAGGCATGGTCGCAGAGAGTATAAGGTAAAGTGGAACACCCATGCGTAGAGAGGATGGCGTCACAAATGTGGGCAGCACACGGCTGTGCGTAATGGTCTAGGTGGCCGCTGGTTGGGATAAAAACTGGATTGGCCAACGCCATGAATGAAGAATCATCTCAATGACAATGAAAATGCATCAAGGCATCATGGAACAACTCCACAAAGAAATTATAATCTCAGCATGAAATGATTAGTAGAAACAACTTCTAGATAATCATCATAGAAACATATCATGACATTATGGAACAACTCTATGAAAAATTTATTATCTCAATGATAAACAATCAATACAAAAATTTGTAATCATTATGAAAATACATCATGACACATTAAACAACTTCATAATCACAATCCCAAATATAACAAACCATTTCATAAGAACTCATCATGAGTAAAAACCATAAATCTTAAATTTGTAACGATTTGATGTCTACAACTAAAAAAGAAATTAAATTTTCAAAATATAAATCTTTGATAAATAATCAAAAGAATAATTGTTGACATTCACAAAGAAGAGAAATTATATGAATTGTCAAAGCATAAGCTTTAATGTTGTGACTAAAGATTATTAAATAAATGATCAAAATTGTACGTATTTAACATTGGAAAATAACACTTTGATATCCACATGGAATTAATAAAAAGAATTATCCAAAAAACATCAATAATTCAATATAACAGAATTTATATGACTTTGTTCTAACTCGATGCACACGCATCAAAATATATTTGATACATACAAAAAGCAAATATGGAAATTAATCAAGTTATTTACTTCTTTGAGTTTTTAAACTGAATTGAAAATGATGTAAATTCACTATACTTAAATCTTGATCTATTTTCAGACAAAATTGCATATGATGCATGAAAAGATAATCCAAAAATCATGAAATAATAAAATACATATCAATATGTCAATCGAATTGAATACAATGCAGTTTCAATATAACTAACTCTAGATCATGAAAAGAAGTTTAAAGATTCATAACAAGAAGATGAACGTGAATGGATTCAGAAACATAAAATATCTTACCTTTTGATGATTTTGATTAAGAAGGTATTGAAAATAGTTACCGATTTATTTGTGAGTCACTTCTGGTGCAAAATTTGACAAATTTTTCATGGCCAACATCTTTAAAACACCCCAAAATATTGTAACATCTCTAAAAATTCTAAACTCTGAGTTTCTAGCAAAAAGGTATGTCGATCTTAAGTTTTGATGACTTGTAGATGTGTACTGCATGCTGCACAGAGCCATGGGAGGCAACAAACACACTATTTTTGTGAAGAAACATCAACCACACTCTGATACCATGTTGATGAGATATAGAAAGAGAAGGAGAGCGAGACGATACGTAGAGAGTGCAACCCCAAAAAAGCAGCAACCACGCTCTGATACCATGTTGATGAGACACAGAAAGAGAAGGAGAGGGAGACGATGCGTAGAGAGTTCAACACAAGAAACCGTGTAGAATATGCACATATGATGGTATATATAAGAGGGGCCTAGGGCTATATTTAGAGTAGCCTTATATACAAGCTTAACAATATGTTGAGTGTATAGGAATTTTAAGTGGCGCCAAAGTGTGTCCTACTCATCGTAGTGCTAGAGTTGACCTCACCATAATATTTGACCTTAGTGCGTGTCACAATACTCATCATCTGTAGTTGGAGTGGTATATTCTATAATTGATGACCTCGCCCCCCCCAATATCAAAAATAGCATCCATGACTCCATCTATCATGGTGCTCACTATCTGGAGAGGAATAGCTACTAGGTAGGGTGGGACCTAGCTTGACTAGCCAGAGTCATGTAAACGTGGGCACAATGGTAGCCATTAACAGCTACAATGCGCACTTAGATTTGAATTTTTGTTATTCTTAGGCGTTTGATGTATTTACAGATCATTTTCATAACTTGTTATGGAAAAATACACGAATCCCTAGATGAACTTTTTTAAGGCACCTCAGTTACCCTTTAGGAGTAGATATATCTACTAAACAACTCACCCAATAGGTAGAGGAAAGAATTCAAAGAAAAATGGCCTCCTAGCATTGTATTGAATGGCCCATTCATGTTAGGTTAAGGATTTTGCGTGATGCCTTGATTCCTTATTTTCTTTACTTCTTGTCCTTGTTGGACTGGTCTAAAAATACTCTAATCAGTTTCAAATCTAAATTACTAAAGTCTTTTTTGGGTTCATCTACTATAGCATGGCTGTTGTGATACTACTTGGGAATCCTTAGTCTGAAAATACATATGCTAGGTAGGAGCGCAACTCTTTTGAAACACATGTTTGTTTTGATACATCCTTGAAAAGATTTATGTAGGAATTGATGATTAAATGTGTAGTGTACTTTCATGGGGTGTGGGATATATTTGTATGGGATAAATGAAATCATGATGTCACTCAAAGATTTAGGGACTGAACGCTATTAGACACTGCAACAAATTGGTGGTCATCTTCAACTAAAAGGCTCTAGATCTACATTTGATCTCACAGCCTTAGATATAGTTGAGAGTGCACATGCGAGTGTGGTGAAACGTGGTTCATGCAATAGTGTATGAATGATTAACAAATTCTTCTTTAAGAAGGGATTTAAGCATACCTTTGCTACCCTGGAGAGGATTAATTATGTAGCTAAAAGAGGCTTATGGTTTAGGACTTTCCAATTGATAAGAGGGGGCATACCTTAATTGGAAGAAAATTCCCACTTCCAAGGAAAAACTTCTTTGATTAAGAGAGGGCTACCCTTCCAAACTTAACTCTTGTTGAGGGAGTTAGTATTAACATATTTGTATCACTACACATGCACTTTTTCTCTTTGAAAGAAGAAAATTCATATTTCTTGAATTTAAAGAAAAACTTGTGTACCTTTCATAAGAGCATTCTTTTTAGAGTAAATTGTAATGCTACTTTGAATAGAATGTTAAATTCCAAAAAAAATCACTACTTAATTGCTCATGATTATGTGGAAATTATCTCGTGAATCTTTAAAATAGGAAAATATATTTCTACTCTCTTTATGCCATATTAGTTTGGTAATCTAGAGAACGGAACTTGAAATATAAGTATGATCCCCAGTCACCTATGGTTAAAGAGAGTGCTTTCTACTCTCTCTATGCCATATCAGTCTAGTAATCTAGAGAACTTGAAACAATGGAACTTGAAATAACATTAGGGTTAGCTGCTAGCAACATGGTTAGTAGTAATGAACCACAATTAGAGGGAAACAAAAAAATTAAGTAGTTATTTCTTCTTCCCAAGCAAAAGGCATGCTTAAAGGAAAAATGAGAGCTCAAGCATAAATTTATGTGAGCATGAAAGTAAATCACTTTCAAGCAAGTGCAAGAGCATAAAAGAATAAGAAAACGTTACCTTAGTGTGTGTATGGTCTAGTCTTCTCCTTGCTTTGGATGTAGTCGATTTTTCACTTTGCTTGAAGACCTTTAATTTGGCTAGTTGGAATGAGATAATGGTAAGAGACAAAAGGAATTCAAGCTTTTGAAAGCTTGAGAATTAGGACAGAGAGAGAGGGAGAGTGTAGTGTGAAGAAGAAGATCAAGTTTTGACAAACTTGATTAGGGTTTTGGCCATGACTTCTATTGGAGAGATGTGTGTGTGTGTGTGTGTGTGTGTAGCAATTCTAAAAATATACATATACGCAAAAGAACAAAACCTGCTCAAAGACAAGAAATTTTAGGTAAATACAATGGAATTGTACAATAATTCATTTGCTGTTGAAAATAAATTTTGTACAAGGTAGTGAAGAGAACAAAGTAAAACAAGGGAACAAGTAATCCCCAATTTAGAAGTGATGTTGCTTGAAGGTAAAAGAAAACCCCCATGTCATCAACCACATCGAACAGTATGTTTTAATCAAAGAAGGTAGCCCGAACCTGCACCCATAGTAAACAAGAAAACGCTCGGTTAGCAATTGTTACTGTGTACATGTGATGCATGGGGATCCCAGTTGTTATCCATGTCCCAATGAAGAAAACAAATGTTGTAATTTGATATATAGAAAAAGAAATTCTTTTGTAAAGTTCTTACTGTACGAAAGTTTTAGGTATTTAAAAGCTGAGATTTCCCATAGAAAAAGCTCCCATCAAAGTTTTTCCCAAATTTTAAATACAAAACAGAGCCTATTTTATGAATTTTGGCAGGTTCAATCATATTTATTGCCATCATAAACAATACCTCTATCTCTTAGTTTTTGTCATGTCTGATACTTTTATCAAAGCCTGTTACAAACTCCATTTCATTCCATTACCATATACTACTCAATCCTTCCCTCTCTTTTTATTTAGAAAAAGTGACAGTTTAAGTCTTTTTTGTAAGGAAAAAGAACATATATATGTATTGTTAGTATATACCGTCATGCTACAATTTTGAAAAACGACAGCCAGGCAACTTTGTGCAATTAAGAAAAAGCATTACCCAGAATCAGCACAGAAGCAGACAGAGAAAAGTTGAAGTAAGGCTAAAAAGCCGGGACCAGCTAAAGCAAAGTCGACGAAATCTCTTACACTAGAGAGAACCTATTAAACCATCAACCCTTAAAAATTTTCCTTGTAGCCGCATCAAGAGGGTAGGCGAACATCTTCCTACATACTAAAATAAGATAAAGAAAGAGAAAATACTGGCAAGCTTAGTTTATTGTATAGCTGAGGGTCCAAACTAAAACCCGGCAAGCAGTAACCAGTCAACAAACCGAGCAGGAACTGTCAGCAGTCTTACAGGTAGGTGATGTAAGAGGGTAAAAGAGATCAAGTAAAAATGTAAAAAATACTACATCAATAGGGTAAGTGATGCTATTCAACATTTACAAATCTTTTCAAGATAGGGCAGCTCCTCGAAAACTAGTACTCAATATGAGAGTGAGCTTACACTTATCAAAAAAATTATTGAAACAGACCCCGGAACTGAGCCACATTCGATCTAAAGTCTGTCCAATTAGCGAGAGTAACTCAAACCAGGAATTTTACTAATTACCCAAGCATTTTTACAGTCATATAAAACCAGCCCGGCACAATCAAGAAGGTCTTGAAGATATTTTTATCCTCCAAAAATTTTCATAAACTTTCAGTACCTTAGTTTCCAGCACATAATCAATATTGAGCAATGATTTTACGGAAATCAGCAACAACAACCCACATAGAATCACAACCTCCAATCCATCATAAATCCATCCAATGAGCAGTAGTTAAAACCATAAAGCATGCTATCTCACTTAAGTTTATCCCATTACTCATAAACTTAACTAAATCCGCTCAACCCCATTTTAAAAGCAAGCCGAGTGACAACAATTTTAAAAAATAAAGCACCTCTAAACTCGGAGGAGAAGAAAACTCCAAAACCGAATTCTCTTTAATTTTAGGCATATTGCAGTCCCCACAGTTAACAGTCACATAAAAATTGCTAAGTGAGTTTAGTACTCACCTGATCACATTTCGTATGGAATTTAATGATGACACAGTCCAGCTGTAGCTGATAAGACCAGACAGTAGCGAGCTATCACTGCACTCCTGTTTATCACTTTACAGCGTGGGTCATCAGGGATTGTAATAGTGCAAGATCTGTGAGTCGTAAGCGCAGAAGCCGCTAGTTAGTGTAAACACCTTTCTTAAACAGAAGGTAGTGTGCGATAGAGCATCCAAAAGGACAGGGTCACAATATGCAGGCGGTAGCAAGAACACGCCATACCGGTGATACAAAAGGTTAGGGTAAATAGGCAGCATGGACTCACTATTATAATAATTACAAAAATGAGGCTAAAAATGAATCCCATTACCATTTACTGCTGGTGAAAAAAAAAAGAGAAATTGTAAGTGGCAGTAGCTAGTTTAGACTTTTTTTAATTAAAGCCGAAGCCCGCCTCAAAAGATTTTTTATGCGGTAAGTACTCCAACATTAGAAGGATTCTGACGAATAATTACCAATAATATCGACATATTATAAGAGAGTAATATTAGTCGGATTGCCAAATAGGTATGTTCCAAGGGGAATATATGGCATGAAAAAAAGTTACAGTGTTACAGTATTCAAGAAGTGAGGGCACATAAGGAGGGCATTTAGTACGGATAACATCCAAAAAGAGGTTGAAATGAGGGTCTATATAAGACAGGCATATTCTATCACAGAATGCACTGTAACCAACTTGGGCACTTCTTATCTTACCAACAGCTTACAAGTTTCTTCCATAGCTTGTCTTTAGCTGTGTCTTTATGCTTCATCAGCTATGGCTTATATTCAAGAACAAGCATTAGCGATATCTCTTGCTCATTTACAGCGTCTTCTATTACCTCAAATAGGAACATCTGTACGAAATGGTGGACATATCAAAATAGAATAACAGGGGTGACCCTTTGGGGTCGAGAACACTTCAAGAATAACATCCATCTGGCGATGGTCAAGGAAGCACTACGTATAGGGCCACAATATTATAATGTGGGACACTTAATAAAGCGTGGATTTATTGAGCGGTTATATTCGCTAGCACAGTTTCTACCACATCATAAAATATATTTGTATCCTCATTTGGCATACCCTATACCAAAGAGTTAGGAGTGATTTTAGTTAACCATATCTTACCTTTGGCTGAGCGCACAAACATTTGTTACTATTGTGACAACTGCATGTGTGATCATGTAATGGATGGGTTAAATGAGATGTAATGGTGAAAAAAAGAAAAAACGTTTTATAGACTCAACGCCATTCTTTTTTGATTATATTTATTTGTAGTGAAACATGAGTAAGGATCAATGCAATTGTGTGTTTGTGTGTGTGTGTGTGTGTGTGTGTATGCCCACTCATTCCCAGGCACCATATTCTACGAGGTAGTAGACCCCAAGAAAATGGGCCTACTACCTTGACAAGAGAAAAAAAGCTTTCGAAAAGAAAGGGTTTTCTTTACAAAAATATTTATTGAAGAGTATTTTATTCTTTTTTAACGAGACTAATCAAGTTTTGTAGGTCATACTTAAGGCCGGACCATTTACGCATTTTTAAGGAATTGTAGATACATACAACAAGGTCTTTTTTAGGAAACCCATTATTGATAAACTTGGTAATCAGAGTATTGATTTCTTCATATGATGAAAAGCTATCTGACAAGGCATAAACTATAAGGAACATCATTCCTAGACATGTGTAAGGAGTTTTTAAAGGGTCTATTGCTTTTCATTTTGGTGAATACAGAGGATTTGATCTTCCGATTTTCTCTTTTCCAAAAGAATCTAGTATAAAAATTACCCAAGAATGGGGGAGTTAAAGTAATCTCGATATTCAAGAAGTGAGTCCTAGAGACAAACCATTTATCAAGCCTCATTATTCTATCTAGGAAGGTAAGTTCAATATTAAGACAGGTCGGATAAATCTCTCTAAGCGTTTCTTCGAACATGGGATTGTTCAGGCTACATAGGTCATCCATAAACCCAAACATATGAATAAAGTGTGAAAGTAACGAAGCCCTGGCTGGGTCACTCATCATTTTTAAGAGCCATTGAAATTCGACGTGACAAAGATAAAGATTACACATAACAGGAGAACAAGAAAATCCCATTAGGATCCCTAAAATCTGTTATCATGTCCTGGCAGGTGCATGTGCCTGACCGTCGACACACAACATGACTATTTGACATCTATACATCGTTCGCCATACTTGAAAACAAATATCACATTAGAAAATCTTCCAAATTCACGTAAACGCCTCGTTATATACACATTTCCATGCATATAGCTCCTACTATGTAGATAATTTGAAGGTGGAAAATCCTTCGAATATAATCACTATACCTCTAAAAGGTTTGCCCTTGAGATCTAGTCGTCTATGAAGATCTCTTGATATGTGCTCTCTGTGTCCATGTCTTCTAGCCTTACGTATGCCTAAGTAGTGCTAGAAAGGAACATATACTTAATGTAATCAAACCTACAAAGTTTGAAACATATATTTAATTAATTTTTTGTTAAATTCCTGTAAATATAGTCACTTAAGTCCCCCTTGAGACTTCATTGTCTATCAAGATGTACCCTTTCTGTCCATGTCTAATTTCACTCTTGGGCATGCCTGAGAAGTGCTCGAAAGAAACATGGATTTATTGTAGTCACACCTACCAACTTTGGAATTTACCTCAACTTCACCTTTGAAGGTGAAAAGGCGTAAAAAATAAAGAGAGACTTAATGTAAAAGCATCCGAATATAATCGCTTTACCACTAGAAGGATCCCCGTTAAGATTGCACAGTTTATCAAGGTCTCCTAATATGTGTCTTCACTCTTGGATATGCTTGAGGAGTTCTCTAAAGAAACATAGATTCAATGTAGCTACCCCTAAGACCTACAAAACTTTATTGTGAGAAGCTCCAAATATAGTGACTATTTTACTTGTCGATTTTTTCACATGTGAGTTTTTAACTGAGTATATTTCGGTCACTGAACCATTATACTTCAAATTACCTCAAGGTAGGGGAACCTACAAAATCAAGGGGAATTCAAACCTTCTAATAATCTAATATATTAGAATCTAATATATTCCCACGGAAATAGGACCATGGAGTGTAATCTCTATATAAAGGGCCACAAGGCGCTTCATTTTTCAATCATTAGTAATTACTGTAACAGGAGAAGGAGAGAAGCAAGATGGAAAGCAGGAGGAATAGTTCGACGTTGGCGCTTCATGTATGCATCTGTGTGGCGACGTTGCTAGCAGGCAGCGCCTTGGCCCAAGAGCAGCAGCGCGCAGGCATGCAGCAATTAACGATGATCTTGTTATGGCATGCAGCAATTAACGCTGATGATGTTGTTCTGGCATGCAGCAATCAACGATTATGTTGTTGACGTGGCATAACCTATATTATGCATAAATTAACGCTCTTGTTTTGTGATCAGGCATGCCAGCTGATGATAATCTCATCTGCATACAGCTCGACGAGGGCCAGCATTGCTATTATAGGCCATTGTAACCTGATGTTCATCCCGCCACCCTCAAGACATGGTGCGTCCCTGATAAAAACACATCAGAGCGGGAGCTGCACATTTTGCTTACCCGCATGTGTCACCCCGTCCGTCTGGCTGTGGTGCCCGTCGTACACGTCGGTGGCCGCCACCGTCCCCACCGACACATGATAGGTCCGGCAGCCAGTCCAGTTCCTACCCCAATTACCAGTGGCTACCTAGACCATTATGCACGGCCGTGCACTGCCCACCAAATTTGTGATGCCATCCTCTCCCCGCATGGGCGCTGCATTCTTCCTTATACTCTCTACGACCATGCCTCCTATGCCACGAACATCTATTGGCAGACGCACTTGCGACCAGCGGGCATCCCTTGCACCACGATAGTTGGCGTTGCCACCCAAGTGGTGTACGCTGATCCGAGTAATCTCTCTCTCTCTCTCTCTCTCTCTCTCTCTCTCTCTCGGGGGCGCTGTCTCACCCTCGCTCTCTCTCTCTCTCTCTCTCTCTCTCTCTCTCTCTCTCTCTCTCTCTCGGAGGCGCGGTTGTCTTTGTCTCACGTTCCAATGCCACTAATTCTGTGCAATATATACTTTTAAGCCCCACGCTTGTGCTCTAGATTCTAATTATTAATATTCCTCTTGTATAACATTTGTTGCAGGTGAGGGTAGCTGCCAATATCCGGGGACCACTGACGAAGCACAAAAACTCCTTAGGGAGAGCTAGCCCTTCCCATTGTCGCTGCTACGTGCTACGTGTGCAGTCATCTTCTTGATATTGATGGCACTAGCTGCCATTGCCTCGAGCAATGAGGATGCAGTCTCTTTTGACATTGTCACTTCCATTCATGTTGTGTAATCCAATCTCCTTTGTCATATCTTTCTATTTGCACTTAATTCATTCATGGAATTTGGTTTTTCTTTCAAGAAAGAAACTCATTGTAACTGTATATAGCTTCTCTAGATCTTTGCACATAAACCTGAAATACTCTGTCAATGTTTTTTCTATATCTATTTATTAAAAACATTACTCATTTTTCAACGACGCATGCAAAATATACATCTATTTTTAAATTACATTTCTAAATCTAGAGTTTTTTTTCTATTTATGTATTACTTACATCAAAATTATCTATATATTCTAAGTTTACATTTACATTATATTTATGTTTTTCATATGTTATATTTAGATTATACTAGTAGGTCTCCCCAGTTTCAGAAGAAAAAATTTGTTGCAAAAAGGGATCAAGATGCGTTGACGGGGTTTTCTTGTTTTTTGGGTCTGGGGGGAGGGGGGTTCTTTTTATAAATGTAGCCTTTCAGAGTATAGTTTTGATATTTTATTTCATTCAAGACTCACCTTCCATTTCACTACGTCAAGGGTCGCTCCCTCTTCTCTACCGCCCTCTTCTACTACTTTGGCAGACGGTTCTCTTTCATAGCTTTCCACACACCACTACAGTAGCCTCTTTCTTAGTTTGGCATTGTCCCTTGCTCAGAAGGTCATCTTCCCAAACCACACACCATTTCCATCGATCAGTTATCGTTTTGCGTTGAAAGTCTAATAGCAATTTATTGTCGTAGCATTGTATTGATTGATTTGCTACCCTCGACCTTGATGGCTCTCTCTCTCTTTCTCTCTCTCTCTCTCTCTCTCTCTCTCTCTCTCTCTCTGTGCATTGCTTCAACTTCAGTGGATTCCTGCTTCTTGCACCAATTGTATAGCCGCCCTCGACCTTGATGTCTCTCTCTCTCTCTCTCTCTCTCTCTCTCTCTCTCTCTCTCTCATCAAGTTGTGTATGCCAAAGGGACACTTAGAATGTTCCCGACGGTACATCTCAGAACTTGAGACCAACATCATCGACACTACCATGGCCATCATCTAAGGCATCACCATAAGCAGGACTTTTGAGGCTGCCATTACAAAGAGGTAGGAAAGAAAGAGCCTCAAAAAGGGCAATGCCTTTGCACGTAGGTAGTAGAAAAGAAGGCTCTCATGTGGTGATCCACACTCTTTTGGAGGTGGGGATTTGATGTGTATATTGAATTTACGGAGGCTCAAACCTAGCAAATTTTTAATTTGAGGGAGAAGGAGAGGAAGACGGGTAGCACAGAAGTCTCCAAGAAGGGACATCTCTATTAGCAATGGCCTCCCTCGTGGACTTTCAAGCTCCGGTATCCTTTCTAAGTGCTATTTGGTGAAAAATCTAATTGTGATTGTACACGTGTGAAAAAGGGTCAAGTTTTAAAATTATTCACTTTGAATTAAAATCCTAGAAGGAATTAAAGTATGGTTAGGTTAATGGCCTGGTTAATGGTGACCCTATTTTGAACCGTGACTCCATGTAGATCACACACAAGGCTAGACAAATACATTTCTAAGGCAACTTAAATTTCCCCTACTTTTCATGTCAAAATTTGAGGAAGCTCATTCCCTTCGCAGTCGTGAATCCGTTTCTTCAATGGAGGGTGTGACTGAACTTAGTAATTTGTCAAACAGGGGAGCGAATGACAGAGAGATAGATAGAGAGACAGATAGATAGATAGATAGATAGATAGATAGATAGAGAGAGAGAGAGAGAGAGACAGAGAAGGGGAGAGAGAGAGAGAGAGAGAGAGAGAGAGACCACAGTTGAGAAGTGGGAGCGGGGGGTCCACAAACTCCAAAGAGAGAGAGAGAGAGGATGCACAATTGGCTGACACCCTCTTATCACTTGAGTAGCCTATTGTTTTGCTACCCTCGCCACAAGGTGTGGGCACAACCTCGTAGGTGGGTGGAGGGGTGTGGAGAGGTTATTGTTTTGCAGGTAGTCACAAGGTCAAACACGAGGGTGTGGTTATAGCCTCCCCCCCCCCCCCCCCCCCCCCCCCCTCTCTCTCTCTCTCTCTCTCTCTCACACACACACACACACACAAAAATAACATCAACCCATGACAACCTGCAATGACACAATCTGTGGAGTGAGAAAAGGTCGTAGCTCATGCAAAAACTGAAAACGTTGCACATGGCCTCTCGACCCAAGCTCTCTCAGAATTGGTCGGGGTTAGTGAGCCTCCCCTGTCTCGAATTGTGTGGTATGGAAATCCTCCTACTCGGAGCACAGGGATGTTGTAGAAGAGACTTGCCATGCAGCACTAGGAGAGGTCGTCAAGGTTGATCGCATCAAGGTAGAGAGAGAGAGAGAGAGAGAGGGTGCAGTGGGACATTGTGCAACAAATCATGCAAGGTATGGGGTTTTTCCCTCGGATCATCAGCTGTATCTCTCTTCTTGGTGAACATGCTTACTCGAGATTGATCATTAATGGTAATCTCTCTGAGAAAATATATTTTTCTAGATTGGTAAGACAACGATGTCCTGTTAGCCCTCTTTTTTTTGTTGTGGCCTCACACTCTTTACACGAATATCTGGATTAACTGGCACAACAGGGCTATTTGCAAATCCTCAAATTAGGAGGTAAGGATATCTCGGGCAAAGGGTTTGGGGATGACACCTTTCTATTTTTGAAGTCCCACAACATCAATATTCAGAGATGTATGAAAACTCTAGATATGTATGCTCTTGCAGGTGGTCTTACACTGAACCTCAATGGTAGAGTGATAGGGCTTGCAAACTCTTCCCGATTACCTCATCAAGTTGTGTATGCCAAAGGGACACTTAAAATGTTCCCCACGGTACATCTCAAAACTTGAGACCAACATCATCGACACTACCATGGCCATCATCTAAGGCATCACCATAAGAAGGACTTTTGAGGCTGCCATTACAAAGAGGCTGCCATCCCGATTACCTCACATATGCTGCTTGACAAAAGCGCCTGCGAACACGTCTATTGGGTTGCAAGATTGCTGCCTATTGGCCAGTGTTAGAGTCCAACGATTTATAATTGGCAACAACTCGATCTATAATAGATGGACCGAACTCGCCAAATTCACGAACATGCTACAAAGAAACGCGTCTTGCACATCATACTTGCATTGATTACAAGGACATAAGATCCTCGTTGAGAGATAGGTGTTTCGGTTGAACGGCCCCACATCCTCGTCACTACTCATAATGAGGGTAAAGCCTTATAACCTGAACATAAATTTAATCTTCTATTGGCATCCTCCATCTTTTATCTCTCTCTCTCTCTCTCATTCTCTCTCTCTCTCTCTCTCTCTCTTTGTTCACATTGTAGACTACCTCACATTCTCTAGTCATGTCCAATCCCCACACACCTTGGTCTAGAGGTGCATGGAGATCAAAACCATTGGGTTATGATCTTGTCTTTATTGTTCAATGCTTATATATGTGGGTACGAGAAATCTACACATCCACGTGTACATGATAGTGCATGTAGTGGACAAAACCCCTTTGCCTCTTCTCTAGTTGTAGCATTTCACATCATCTTAACATATTTTCATAGTAGATCTTTTTTCGAGGGATTACTTAGCACATTACATGTTGGCCTCCAATCTGAGTATCATGCCGTTGAAAGCTTTCCAACTTAAGGTCGCATCCGTAGAGAGGAAAAGAGGGATCACCGTTCGTCTAGCTCTAAGTTTTTTACCGTAATCCCGAAGGTAGACTCTAAGATAAAAACTCAATCTAAAATCTAATCTTAAATCTAACCTAATTGAGTTAACAGGTGTCAAATTTTGATGGGAATATACATATTGTTGTGTAAGTAGTGTTTGCTCTTTGGGCAAAGCGTGCCTTCATTGACATGCACTAAAATCTAACCTAAATCTATAAAAAGTTAGTCCATCAAACATAAATTTAGATCTAATCTAATCTTAAACTCAAAATAAACCTAAATCTAATCTAATCTTAAATCTAACCTAAACCTAAGTGTAATATAACTTAAATCTAAATTTAATCTACTTAATTTTAAATCTTGTCTTAATCTTAATCTAAATCTAATTTAATATTAAACTCAACATAAACCTGAATTTAATCCAATCTTAAATCCTAAACCTAAATGTAATCTAACTTAAATCTAATATAGCTAGCTAATCTTTAATACTTTCCTAATTTTAAATCTAACTTCATCTTAATCTAGCAAAAATCTAAATCTAACCTAATCTTAAACTCAACATAAACATAAATCTAAATGTCATCTAACCTAATCTAACATAAATTTTAACATAATCTCTTCTCCCCCCCTCTCTCTCTCTTTGGTTTTTATTCTTTTTTGTTTTCTCCTCTCTCTCTCTCTCTCTCTCTCTCTCTCTCTCTCTCTCTCTCTCTCTCTCTCATTTGGTGCAGTGATCAGCAAATCATCGACATAAAGAACCACAATGAGAAGTACATCACCCTCACCATTTACATACAATGTGCTTTCTGTTGGACTGTTACGAAAGCCTCGTTTGACCAAATGAGTGTCAGCTTTCTCATACCAAGCATGAGAAGACTGCTTCAACCCACACAAAGCCTTCTTACATCTACACGCTTTGTCCTCTGGTCCTTTTATGATAAAACCGTGAGGCTGCGTTACATAAACTTCCTCAAATATGTCACCATTCAAGAAAGCAGTAACAATGTCTAATTGATGTACATCCCAAGCAAAATGAGCTGTCAATGCACATAGAAAACGCACAGTAGTCATACGAGAAGTGGGAGAAAATGTCTCTTCATAATCTATGCCTTTTTGCTGTGCATAACCCTTTGCAACAAGTCGAGCCTTATGGCGATCCATCTCACTATCCAGCTTGCGTTTCAACTTGTACACCCACTTCGTACCAATGGCCTTTTTGCCAGGAGGCAAGTCACATAAATTCCATGTGTCATTTTCTATAAGTGCTCATATTCTGATTGCATGGCAACCATCTAATTTTCTAAATTCTGTGCTTCATCAAAAGACAGAGTCTCCTCAACATCATGTAAGCTAGACACAACCAAAGCATAACAATCTAATGCATAAGATGCATGGCAAGAGCCTGAACAAGTAGGACTAGACAAAGGTGCATCCAATTTATTGTTATGCAAAGTGTGCACCAACCATTTTGGCATACCTTTAGCGTGTTCATTTTCAGCCCTTTCCTCATGAAGTACATCATGTACATCTGCATCAGCTATAGGCTGATCTGTAACATTTTCGTCACTGACCATACACCGTGCATTTTCGTCACTGACCTATTTTTCCTGTCACCAACACCATTTTGCTGAGGTGTATAAGGCACAATACATTGGTGTTTTATCCCACGACTAGCCAGAAATGCATTAAACTCGTGAGACATACTCCTTGAGGATGTAGTCTGCCGCTATGGTTGTGTGGGAAAGATATTTGTAGTATGCAGAGGAAGCAAGGGAATTCTTTTCTAGGATAGGAATCAAGCTTTCCCTTACCACCACTTACAATCCGGAAGGCAACGGAAAAAGTAAAAGAGGGCATCCACCAATCATCAAAGCCTTGGCTAAAGCTTGTGAAGGGAGAATTAGTGAGTGGCCAAAACTATTGCCATATGCTCTATGGACTGATCGCACGACACATAGCTCAGTAACTGGCTACATGCCTGCAAAATTGATGTATGGTCAAAAGTCTGTAATGCCCATTGAAGAGACCATTCCCACATGGAATGTGCTACCTTGGCAACATGGGCTTAGCAGAGAAGAGCTCCTTGCCTTGCGTATAAGACAGCTAGAAAGAAGGTCTGAAGACATTGAGGTTGCAAAATAAAGATTGAAGAATGCCAGGTTGAAAAGCAAGGACTACTTTGATAGACGACACTGGCTAAGAAGGAAGGTAATTAAGCAAGGATATTGGGTCTTAGTGTATGACAGTAGTCTTGATAACCAGAATACTGTGATGCGAAAGGTTTCAAAAATATGGTTTGGACCGTATATAGTCAAGTACGTACATGGCAATGCCACTTAC
The DNA here is from genome assembly GCF_014529385.1 of Adiantum capillus-veneris. Lineage (NCBI taxonomy): Eukaryota > Viridiplantae > Streptophyta > Polypodiopsida > Polypodiales > Pteridaceae > Adiantum > Adiantum capillus-veneris. Next base: position 43,537,168 of record NC_140959.1, on the reverse strand, counting down.
ACCCTGGCTGAATTGGATGGAACAGAGATAAAGATACCCATTTCAGGAAAAAGAATCAAGGTATTCAAAAGAAGAGAGGATAGTCATCCGGCTGATGAAGTAAGGAAGAATGAAGGTTTGGAATCACCCATTGAAGATGAAGAAGAAGAAACTCCAAGAGAGTCAAACCTGCAAACATCGGCTGTGGCACATACCGGAGGATGTGCAGATTTAGCGGGGGTGGATGTCGTGCCGTGGCACGTACATAGTGGGAAACAGAAGCTAATCCCTACAATATTATGGATTTCATGTGTATGCCTTAAGTGTGCATAAGTAGATGCATTTTCTATTTACCATGCAAAAAGCTAGTTGAAGTTTGATGTGTCACTCTTGTTGGGAATGGGCTTCGTCCTATGATCCCGGGCTTCTTTGTGAACCTCTTCTTAGAGCCATGATGAAATGAGCCTATTAAACATACCTCCTATCTACTAGGCATCCTGGGTGGAATATGACATGTGTAGCATGGCCAAAAGTGGCCTTTGTCATAGTATACCCCATGAGGTGTCATTCTACACATAGTAGGTGCACTTTGAAGTAATTATGGACCTAGAAAAATCCCTTAAAAAAGTGGTTACGAGTTTGTTTGATGTCATCCATGATGTATGCCAAGCTCTCTCACAATTTTTTATGAAGATACTTTATGCACATTTTCCCACCATAGCTCAACAACTCTTGGAGGCTTAACCCTTGACATGTGGCAGCAAGGAGAAGATATTTGGAGAAAGATCTAGAAGAACCTCTAGATATTTCTTGAAGAGAAAGATCTAGAAACTTTGAAGCTAATTTCAAGATATTTTGAAAAGATAGACACTTGTCACACAAATCCCTTGGATATTTCCAAGAAAATATCTTCCTCAAGGGGCAACTTCACCTATAAATAGAGCCTCTTGACCCTCACTTGGACATGAATCAAACCATCAAGCAATCAAGCGCTCAAGAAATCCCCATAATCAAGCCACTCTAACAAGCCATCACCCAACCACCTAGCCATCTCCTTGAGTGAAACTTTGTCTCAATTTCAGCCCAACACATCTTGAGATTGCTACTTCATGCCTCAAGCCTTCTATCTTCTCACTTGTAATACTCATACACTCTAACCTTCTTTCATCAATAAAGACGCATTGTTGGTGGCTCGCAAATGGTGTTGGGTACTACTACTCATCTTCTACTTCATCAAGTTGGCTACAAGACCACAAAGTCTTGAGGTGTGCTTCCCTTCTTTGGCTTGAGCTTGTGTGGGTCTTTGTGTGTTGGTTGTGTCTCTTATCTCTTTCCTCCATTGTTTGACTGCTTTCTAAACTTTCTTAGATGAATAATCCCGATGGTGTAACCTTTCAACCCTTTCAATTTGTGCAAAATATTACGATTAATGTTTGTATTAGCCATAAAATCCACTTCCAATAGAGAATTGTGTTACTCTTTGGGCCGGAAAGACTGCAAGAAATTCTTCTTTCTCCACGTCCTCTTATTTTGCCACTACTAGACTACTCTAATTCTTTCGATGCTCCTGGATTTGTATGCATTAGTTGTTGGGTAAACCATCAACTTGACTATTTTCTTTATTGATATCTTTGTTAGATCCTTTAATGCTCTTATTTGGGCTGACAAGAGATATCCAAAAGATCATATCTTCAGGCATCTGGGATATCCCATAGGAGTTGGGTCTACTCAAAAGCAATTGCAGCAGTGGCTTATTCATAGAGTCAAGGGGAAAATTGCTTCTTGTTTTTGTGATCTATGGCCTTTGCATGCTAGATTGAGAATAGTACAAGCTATATTTGGGTGAAAGCATATTAACCTGTCGCGCTTTTTGTGCTAGTTAGCAGTTTCAAGTTAGCACATCTTCGAAAAGTTGGGCGTCCGGTAATTTTTTTACAAATAATATCAAAATTTGTTGGAGGTTGTACATTTGGATTCCTTGTTTCAAGTTCTTTCTATTGATATGTCATATGTCATAGATCTTGGAGATGTAGCTCAAGTTATTGTACTAGTTAGCATATGTCAAAATTGTGCTAGTTAGCATTGTCCGGGACATGAAAAATCATGACAGGTTAACATGCTTTCACCCATTTGTTCCCTATATGCTTTGTTATCATCCTTTATTGGACTGGTCTGAGAAAATGCTTCAAGTCTATATTGTCTTGATGTCTAAGGCCTTGTGGAAGACTCCCTCTACCTCTGCTGCTATGATTGCTCAAAATAATATTTTTTTTCCTTACTCTCTGGGGGGTTTTCATGTTTTCAACTTGACTCTACATGCTCATGATAGAAGGGCATGTCTCATTAAGCATATGCTTGAATCAGACAATGATTGGTCCTTATGCATGTGGAAAATCTTAGAAGCTTTAGTAGTCTACTTCCATGGTGTTTGGCACCTAGCTTCTTGGGATAAATTGTTTTCAGTAGATTCACTTAATATTGGCTTTGATGTTAGAACTATGCTTCTTAAATCTTGGAAAAAGTCATGTGCTTGCTTGTTGTAGAAAGGCAGAATAAGATATACAGGGAATTATTTGGGGTTTGAAAGTCTGATTTGGAGTTTTGCTTTTAAGTTGCTACATGCTAAATTGATTAGGAAACCTACACTCTCTTTGTTTAAAAAAGGGGTTTGCCAAAGTGATCAAATGTTGGACTCTAATCTATAATTGAAATTCTTTTTTGCAACTAGAAGGAAGTACAGATTGGGCACTAGAAGCAGGGGCTTGTGGCATCAGCTCATGACTCATGTACACAATTTATCATTCTATGTAGAGGCAAATGTAGCAAACAGACATAGGAAACCTACACTCTCTTTGTTTAAAAAAGGGGTTTGCCAAACTGATCAAATGTTGGACTCTAATCTATAGTTGAAATTCTTTTTTGCAACTAGAAGGAAGTACAGATTGGACACTAGAAGCAGGGGCTTGTGGCATCAGCTCATGACTCATGTACACAATTTATCATTCTATGTAGAGGCAAATGTAGCAAACATACACAAGGACTTGGCCTTGCCAGGCTATGCAACCAATTGGTGGCAATCTCCATCTACTATATTTAACAAAAGTCAACGGTGTCAAACACATGTATTCAGGATAGATATAATAAACAATGGAATTTTCACATGACTGAGAAGTGGTGGTTACATGTATTGTCTGATGTATGGTCTATACCAAATCACTTTAAGTTTTTTTTTTTTTGTGGATAGTCTACTTGGGTCCTGCCAATTGCTCAAAATTTAAAGAAGAAAGGGTTCACTGATGGTAAATGCTGTGTGTTACCATATACATGTGATAGTGATGTGTTACCATATACATGTGATAGTGATGTTTGAACACACTAGGACCGCCAGGGCATTTTTTCCCTCTTTAGGAGGTTTTTTCCCCGTGCATTGTATATACGCCCATCACTCTAGGTCTATCTATCTTTCCACTACACACTAAGTAACACACTCTCTATTGTGTCCCTTGAGCTTCCTTCATCTTCTCCAAGCTATGTGCTTTCTCGCCAACCCTAATTCCAACAATTGGTATCAGAGCAGGTTGCATTCTCCCAGGCTTAGTCGCCAACTGCTCCAGCACACGCCTGCTCACTTTCTCCGATTTCAGTGAGCTTTGGTAAGCGTTTGCAGGTCGACAAAAATTTCAGGAAAACTCATAGAGCTTAGTCTGCTCGGAGTTTTGATTCGGGCTCATTTCGGCCTCCGTTTCCACTACAGGCAGTACTGCAAAGGCTATTTTGTCATTTTGTGCATAATTTCTGTTAGTGCCATTTTCTACATAACAGGTGCCTCATAGTCTTCTACGGTTTTTTCTATATAGCATGTGTTTTTCCCACTCCGTTTCTCCTATTTTCGAGCTGTTTCAAATCAGGTGCAGCATTTACCATGACTGACAACAACACAGATGTGTTCAAGATGTTTGCTCTTGAGGACAGGTTGGATGGCGACAACTACCCTATGTGGGCTTACATGATGCAACATGTTCTTGTGTCAAAGAGTGCCTGGAACATTGTGAACGGCATTGATGTACGTCTTGGTTCTGAGGATGTAGGTGATGTTGAGGATGTTGCAGGTCTTGCTGCAAGGATTGTTGTTGTTATAGTTGTTTTGCCTACGGCAGAACAAGCTCATTGGGATGTAAAGGATGCGCATGATCATGCATTGATTGCATTGTCTGTAAAGTGCACCATTGTTCCTCACATTCATTCAGCAAAATCTGCAAAACAGGCTTGGGATATTCTAGAAGGTCTTTATGCAAGCCGCAATGAGGCTAAAATTTCTTTGCCGCGTAAAGAGCTGGAGTCAAAGACAATGCTTGAGGAAGATGATATGGACACTTTTCTTACTAGTGTCAAGGATATCAATGAGAAACTTATTTCTGCAGGTGAAGTCATTTCAGACAGTTCCCTTGTGCAGACAGTTCTTGATGCCTTACCAGATTCTTACCACACTTTTGCTAGTACTTGGAGACTTATGACCCAAGGAAATCCAGAAGTTGTCAAGTTTGATGCATTATGCACATTGTTGTTACAAGAATCACTTTCCAGAAAAAACAGGACTAGACAGTGTGCAATTGAACAGGCTTTTATTGCTTCTCAAAGAAAGGGTGGTAACAGCAATGCAGCCACTTCTTATGGTTCTGCTGCGAGTGGCAAAACTTATGTTCTCAATGCTTCTGCTGGCAACACTTCGTCTGGCTATTCTAGTGATAAGGGCAAAAAGAAGATGCATTGCCATTATTATAAACCTAATGATCACTTGATCAAGTTGTGTACTAAGTTGAAGGCCAAAGAGGCTAAGAAGAAAGAGGGTGGTTCCACTGCAAATGTTGGTTCCACTGCAAATGCAGCCATTGTTGAGTCTTCTCTAAAAGGAGACTGTAATGCTGATATTGATGCAGAATGGGCTTTTAGTGCAGAGTTCACTTACAATCCTGTTGTCCATGATGCATGCTTGTCAGTTGCTGCAGATTCACATGTGTGGTATTTCGATAGTGGTGCTACAAAGCACATTACCTCTCATCGTGAATTGTTTACCTCTCTCGAGTCTGTCCCTCATGGGAATTCAGTCACTTGTGCCAACAATGCCTCTTATCCGGTTCAGGGAGTTGGAAAGATTGTGGTTACTGCTGCAAATGGCAGTTCCTTCACACTTGTTGATGTACATTATGTACCTGGGATCAAGAAGAATCTCTTGTTTGTATCCGCACTTGCTAGACTTGGACTTGTAGTCAATTTTGTGGATGATAGATGTACAGTTCATGATTTCAGTTTTGGTGATGAAATTGTTGCATCTGGCCTTTTGTGCCATGGGCTTTATAAGCTCACTTTGTATGACAAGTGTGGAAAATTTTTTGCAAATGCAGTTCCAAATGCAAGGGCTATTTCAGATGAAAAACTTTGGCATGCACGTTTTGGTCATCTGAATTTTGTCAGTTTGCTGCATTTGCAGAAATCTGATATGGTTTGCTTCTTTGCCGCTTCTTGAAGCACCTGTCAAACATGTTTGTGAAGGCTGTATTCTGGGTAAAATGTAGCGTTTGAAGTTACCAAAGGATGGTTGAGCTAGGGCCACATGCAGGTTCCAGCTTGTGCATGGTGATGTTTGTGGGCCCATGCAAACTCTCCTTGGGAAATTACATTTACTTCATGACTTTCATTGATGATTACTCCAGGCATGCATGGGTATTTCCACTTAAAGCGAAGTCAAAAGTTTTTATGTGCTTCAAACAATTTCTGGCTATGGCTAAAAATGTCTCGAAATGTACGATGGGCACCCTCCGTTCCGATCGAGGGGGGGAGCATGTCTCATGAATTTAATGCATTTTTGGCTAGTCGTGGGATAAAACACCAATGTATTGTGCCTTATACACCTCAGCAAAATGGTGTTGCTGAGAGGAAAAATAGGTCAGTGACAAAAATGCACAATGTATGGTCAAAAGTTAAGCTTTGCCGCATTCTTTTTGGCTTGAGGCCATCATGTGTGCCACTTATATACTTAACAGGTGTCCTACGAAAGCTTTGCAGTCTATTACTCCATATGAAGCATGGCATGATAGAAAGCCTTCTATTGAGCACATGCGTGCTTTTTCCTGTTTGGCATATGCTCTTGTGAAATCATAGCTGTATCGTGAGCAGCATTCCGATGTTCTTGACGTTGAGAGTATTCAATTAAAGACATGTAAGCTTGGTCGAAATCAAGACCATCTTTATTAGAGAGAATAGTAACAATGTTATCATAAGAAGAGTCCTTCACCGTATCAAGGAGAAGTGTAATCAATTGATTTTGTGGAACAGGATCACCGGCAGCAGCAAGTTGATTAATAATAGATTTGAAAGATTTAATATGTCCCGTCATGGCAGTACCAACTTCATATTGTAACTTGTTAAGCAACCCTCTCAAATAAAGTATTTCTGTAATATATTTCTTCTGAAAGTTTGCAATAAGGTACTTCCATACGTCATGGGAAGTAGGCAGTTCATACATATCAAGCAAAAGGGAATCAATAAGAGAAGAAAGAATATACCGACGAGCTGCTTTATCACGTCGTTGCCAATCCGTATAGGCAACATTCCAATCTTCAAATGTAGGTCCTTCAGTGATAAGCACGTTATCATTATCCGTATCAAAATGCTGAGGCGGACAAACACGATTTCCAAGAACAACATCGGAGAGTTCATCGCCTTCAAGAATTAACAACATCTTTGCTTTCCAGCCTGGAAATCCTTGACCTTGGAAAGGAGGAACAGAACGCTGGCCAAAAGGAAAGCCGTTGACGAGAATATTCATAGCCATATCTTGTTGCGAGAAGACGTATAAGATAAGATCGCAGAATCTGCACACCATATATGGTGAAGGCCGCAATTGAGAATGAGAGAGATATGAGTACTGCATTCTGTCAATGATAAACGTAAGAAGGATGATGAAAAAAGGCAGGGTAAAGAAGACGTTAATAATAAACGAGTCCTCAAAATAGAGTGGCGTGAGACGCAAGATTGACGGCCACAATACAAATAGCAAAAGCTAAATCTTCTCGAAAAAGTTAACGCCAAAATAAGAAAAACAATCGCGGACGCTTCACGAAGAAGTAGGACGAAGAAAGCTGCGTCAAGCTCAATTGCAGTAAAAACAGCATAACTTTCTGCTGCGAACTCCAATTGATGCAAAACCTAGAACTCAAATCGAAGAGCTCGAGGAGACGAACAAGATTTGGATGAAAAGTGCCATTGCACTTTTCCCGTTTCTCCAAATTTTGAGCAGAACAGCAAGAAAAATTGAGATGAAGTTCAGGGTGTCATCAACAAAAAAAGGTAATCAACGATTAGATTGATTAGAAATAAACGCCACATAAAACACTAATCATATTCTTCTTAACACAAAACAACCACAGTTAACAAGAATCAACGCTCAAAAATAAAATTTGTAGCAATTTTGAATCTTACATGCGAATCGCATACACATACTGTTGTGTCACCATGAATTGATTCGGCGTGTGATCGTTCCTGCTCTGATACCATGTTGAGATGTAGAGAGAAAGAGAGAGAGACGAGACAAGAGACACACCATATACGCTCCCAAAAACTGATTCATATTGAGGACAAGATACAAATATATAGGTGAGACCAAGTTCAGTAGAGTGAGCCATATATAGCTCCAACATATGTAACGCAGCCTTGCGGTTTTGTCATTAAAGGACCAGAGGACAAAGCATGTAGATGTAAGAAGGTTTTGTGTGGGTTGAAGCAAAATCCTCGTGCTTGGTATGAGAAAGCTGACACTCATTTGGTCAAACGAGGCTTTCGTAACAGTCCAACAGAAAGCACATTGTATGTAAAGCGTGAGGGTGATGTACTTCTCATTGTGGTTCTTTATGTCGATGATTTGCTGATCACTGCACAAAATGAGAGAGAGAGAGAGAGAGAGAGAGAGAGAGAGAGAGAGAGGAGAAAACAAAAAGAAAGAAAGAGAGAATAAAAAACCAAAGAGAGATAGAGAGGGGGAGAAGACGAAAGAGAGAGGTAAGGGGAGAAAACAAAGAGAGAAAGAGATTAGGTTAAAATTTAAACTAGATTAGGTTAGATTACATCTAGATTTATGTTTATGTTGAATTTAAGATAAGGTTAGATTTAGATTTACGTTAGATTAAGATTAAGTTAGATTTAAAATTAGGAAAGTATTAAAGATTAGCTAGCTATATTAGATTTAAGTTAAATTACATTTAGGTTTAGGATTTAAGTTTGGATTAAATTTAGGTTTATGTTGAGTTTAATATTAAATTAGATTTAGATTAAGATTAAGACAAGATTTAAAATTAAGTAGATTAAATTTAGATTTAAGTTAAATTACATTTAGGTTTCGGTTAGATTTAAGATTAGATTAGATTTGGGTTTATTTTGAGTTTAAGATTAGATTAGATCTAAATTTATGTTTGATGGACTAACTTTTTTCAGATTTAGGTTAGATTTTAGTACATGTCAATGAAGGTGCGCTTTGCCCAAAGAGCAAACACTAGTTACACAACAATATGTATATTCCGATCAAAATTTGACACTTGTTAACTCACACACTAACCATATTCAATTAGTTGCGAATCACCACATGTTCAATTAGGTTAGATTTAAGATTAGATTTTAGATTGAGTTTTTATCTTAGAGTCTACCTTAGACGGACGGTGATCCCTCTCTTCCTCTCTACGGATGCGACCTTAAGTTGGAAAGCTTTCAACGGCATGATACTCAGATTGGAGGCCAACATGTAATGTGCTAAGTAATCCCTAGAACAAAGATCTACTGTGAAAAGATGTTAAGATGATGTGAAATGCTACAGCTAGATAAGAGGCAAAGGGGTTTTGTCCACTACATGCACTATCATGTAGAGGTGGGTGTGTACATTTCTCGTGCCCACAAATATAAGCATTGACCAATAAAGACGAGATTATAACCCAATGGTTTTGATCTCCGTGCACCTCTAGACCAAGGTGTGTGGGGATTGGACATGACTAGAGAATGTGAGGTAGTCTAGAGTGTGAACAAAGAGAGAGAGAGAGAGAGAGAGAGAGAGAGAGAGAGAGAGAGAGAGGGAGAGAGATAAAAGATGGAGCATGCCAATAGAAGATTAAATTTATGTTCAGGTTATAAGGCTTTACCCTCATTATGAGTAGTGACGAGAATGTGGGGACATCCAACCGAACACCTATCTCTCAACGAGGATCTTATGTCCTTGTAATCAATACAAGTATGTTGTGTGATGGACAAGACGCGTTTCTTTGCAGCATGTTCGCGAACTTGGAGAGTTCGATCCATCTATTATAGATCGAGTTGTTGCCAATTATAACTCGTTGGACTCTAAAACTAGCCAATAGGCGGCAATCTTGCAACCCAATAGACGTGTTCGCAGGCGCTTTGGTCAATGTAATAGGACTAGTCTTTGAAGTTCTTAAAGTCGAAAAGAATGTAGCAGGGCAAATCTTTCGTTAGCACGATTTGAAAGATTGTTGAATAGTCTATTAAATAGAGCTTATACGAATGAGTTGAGATATTAAGAGAGAATAAATATTCTTTTTTTTAAATAATACACTAAAGATGGATTTGATAAAGATTAATGAATAACAGAAAGTCTGTCTATGAATAGTAAAATTGAGATTTTTATTAATATCAATGTTTTATATTTATGTGTTTTAGCTTAAAATGCATGGGTAGACTTAAAATAAGTTGTAAAAGTAGTGGAGACCCAAAAATAGAGGTTTTATGAGTTGTGACCTAAAAATTATGTTTTTAGCCAAACAGAGACGTTTTTTCGCAATTCTGTCCGCGCAACCTTGTAGATCAGACCTATTCTCGTCGTTTTGAGTACCTGGATTGCTCTGTTCTGAGTTTGTTTGTAGAAGTTATGTTGAAAACAAACAAAAGGCAGCAGCGGTGTAGTATACACAGGGACAGACAGACATACAACATCATACAGCTCTCCCTGCTATCAACCAAGAAGTGGATTGTTTCTTCATGGTAGAGTATTGCAATTGAGATTATGAAGGTATAAAATTATGTTTTTGTACTTTGATTATCATGTTGAATTGGTTGCACGAGTATGTTCTATTGACTATTTTGTAGGCGATGCAGAAATTTGTTTGTGAAACAGGATCTGTGCAAAGTGTCATGATAAAAATCTAACCTTTACGGATCGCTTAGCGATCACGTTCTTATTGTATTCTCACAGGTATACTTGGTGCGAAAATCAAGTTGATTGAACGCCTAAAAAGCGACTATTTTGAGAAGCCGCGTGCTTTTTGAGGAAACAAAGGATTAAAGAACGATGGATGGTGCGTTTGGGGATCATTCACAGATCTCCTCTTCTGCGAGTGTGAGTGCGAGTGCGAGTGAGATGCTGCATGCAAGCGAACTGAAGCTCGGGGGTGGTCGGGAGGTTCGAGCTCCGTACAACGGAGTACGCCCATATTCAATTGCTCTTCTGTTGTATCAAAACTCTACAAAGATTGATCAATACAAAGATCTCTTTCTCTATCTTTTGCTGTCGATCTCTATTATTCGGTTCCCGTGACAATTGGTATCAGAGCAAGCGGTTGATTCTGGACATGGAAGGATACGAGAGGAGGATGAAGGAGCAAGAAGACCTGATTCGGCGACTATGAGAAGATCTGAAAATTGCAAATCGGGAGAGTGCTGAGGCTCTGTGGGGCAAAGCAGCACGAGAGCTTGATATCTATGTAGACCTTGATGGCCAACATGAAGGTGAAAACCATGCTAATCCACCTGGAAACAATAATCATTGTGGTGGCGCTGGGGTACCGCAAAAAGAAACGATGACGATATGGAGAAGCGACAACCAAATCATTCTTAACGAAGGCTAAGCTTAAAGAGTTTGATGGCATAAGAAAGATATGCGAAGATTTAGAAGCGTGGATTGAAGAACTCAAAGATTTGGATTATACTTTCAATATCGAGAACACGACCACGAGACTTTCGAATGCTCGAGCAAGGTGACCGATAAGACAATACGTATCGAGATGGCTCAATTGGAGACTTTTGGCGATGCGTACGATAAAGGTAAGTCATCTGCCCCTTCTTTGTGATGTTTTATGTCTTTGATACGTCCTTTGAAATCTTCTGTGAGATCGAATTTATGCGTAGAAGTTGAGATTAAAATTTGAATTTCTTAATTGATTTGGATAGTATTCATTGCTTCTTATCGTCTAAATTGATTGAGAAATTAAACTTGAAATTAAATCGAGAAGTTAAAAGACTTGTGGAATTAACTAGTGGTAATAATAGTTTCACGAAAGAGTTAGTAGAAATTTTTTTTTCTTTTCTTTTATTTTCTTTGAAGAGTCGAAATCATAAAGATGATTTCTATAACATAAACATTGATATGCATGATGTTATCATTGATATCAATTAGATCATTGAAAATCATGTTTTGATTGATTGTTAAGAAAGAAAAATATATCTTTAATCATTTGATGATGATAAGTCACACTCTTTGTGGAAAGAAAGAGATTCTAAATCTAGTTTTGGCAATGGAATTGATAAGGTGACTTAGGTAAGAGTTTGAGACGTTGCTTGTGTTTGCTAATGAGATTAAAGAGAATCTGGGGATAAACATAAAGAGACAAATCCAGAATTTATAGAGGATCTCTTACATGAAGTTAAGGATGTGTTCCAGACGATCTTCCTGGTATACCTCCGCCTAGAGCGGTAGACCATGCCATAGATCTATATCCAGGAGCGACACCTTATTCCAGATCTCCATACGGGTTCAATATTGATGAGCTTAAAGAGCTCAAGATACAACTTGATGATCTTTTGAAAAAGGGTTTCATTAAACCTAGTGTATCTCCTTGGGCTAGTCCTGTGTTATTCCAAAAGAAAAAGGATGGTACATATAGGTTATGCATCGACTATAGGGGATTAAACAAAAAGACCATTAAGAACAAATATCCTCTTCCTCACATAGATAAACTGCTTAGTCATTTGAGTGGTGCCACAATATTTTCAAAGGTTGACCTTCGTTCTGGCTACCATCAAATCCGTATCAAGGCCGAGGACATTCCAAAGATTTCTTTTCGTACACGTTATGGACATTATGAATTTAGAGTTCTTGCTTTTGGTTTGACTAATGCACCAACAAATTTCATGTGCTTAATGAATAATATTTTTCACCCATATCTTGAGGACTTCATTCTGGTATTCTTGGATAATATTTTGTGTATTCTATGAATGAAGAAGATCATGCATTGCACTTAAAGAAAACATTTGAGGTTTTGTGTGAACATAAACTGTATGCCAAAGCAAGTAAGTATTCTTTTGCAAAGGATCAGATTGTGTATTTGGGAAGAGTGATTTCTAAAGAGGGGATTCACATTGATCTTGATAAAGTTAAGACTATGTTAGTAAGAGATGTAAGAAGCTTTATGGGTCTAGCACAATATGAGATCTAGAGAGCACACATTAAAGATTTCTCTAAGATAGCAAGTCCTTTGAACGAATTGACCAAGAAAGACAAGGGTTTTGTGTGGACTTCTACCTGTGAAACTGCTTTTGAGACCTTGAAGGCTAAAATAGCAGAAAATTATGTTTTGAAAGTTCCTGAAATGGGCAAACCATTTGTTGTGTCATGTGATGCTAGTGGTGAACAACTAGGGTGTGTTTTGACACAAGAAGGAAGAGTGGTTGCATATGAGTATAGGAAATTAAGACGACATGAATTGAACTATGCAACACATGATCTAGAATTTCTTGCTGTTGTTCATGCATTGAAACATTGGTGTCATCTTTTGCTTGGTGTAAAATTTGAATTGCGTACTAATCATCAAAACTTGAAGTATATTTTCACTCAGCCATTGTTAAATAACAAACAAAGAAGATGGATTGAATTGTTGGCTGAGTATGACTTTGATTTGAAGTATTTGTGTGAAAAAGAAAATAAAGTTGCAGATGCATTGAGTCGTAGGTCCATGTGTAATTTGTTGACTGTTGTGCGATCCAATTTGATTGATGAGATACATGCTGAAGTTGAAAATGATTCCTTTTATATGCCTATTTTGAAATTCTTGCGTGAGAATATTGGTGAGATGTATGAAAACAGATATCACTTGTATAAAGGAAATCTGTATTGTTATGACCGCTTGTGTATTCCTGCAAATTCTTCTTTTAAGAGTCAAATTCTGCATGAGTGTCATAATTCACCTTTTTTTGGTCATCCTGGATTAAATAAGACATATGAAAAGATTAAAACCTTATTCTTTTGGCCGCGTATGAAATTGGATGTTAAGAATTATATGTGTGAGTGCTTTCAATGTCATCAAGTTAAGATTGAGCATAAGAGGATGCCTGGTAACCTTCAACCCTTAGACATTCCTTTACAGAAGTGGGAGTGTATATCCATGGACTTTATCATTAGACTTCCTACTACTCGTGGAGGGTATGATTCGATCTTTCTGGTGGTAGATAGACTCACAACAAAAGCTCACTTCTTTCCTGTAAAAATAACTGATACTACATTGACCATTGCATACTTGTTTATGAAAGAGATACTTCGTTTGCATGGCATGCCCAAGAGCATAGTGTCTGACAGAGATTCTAAGTTCACTTCTCATTTTTGGAGAGCGATTTTTGACTCTATAGGTACCCAGTTACGCATGTCTAATGCTTTCCATCCTCAAACCGATGCCGAAACGGAGAGAGTGAATCGTATTTTAGAAGATATGTTACGAATGTATGTCAATGAAAACCAATCTAATTGGAATGAATATTTGCCTTTGGTTGAATTTGCATACAACAGTTCATATCATTCATCTATTAGGATGACTCCGTTTGAGGCAATGTATGGCTATAACTGTCCCACACCTATAAATTTTCTTAGCTCGAGGAATAAGGTAGAACTGTCATGTGAGATGCTTGAGAAAATGGATAACGAGTTGGCCAAAACTAGGGGGAATATTAGAGAATCTCAAAAGAGACATAAACTGTATTATGACAAGAAACATCGTGTTGTGGAGTATGAAACTAGTGATATGGTTTTCTTAAAGGTCATTCCTGAGAAGTCTCATTTGATTCTTGGAAAGGATAGAAGATTGTCTCCATGATTTGTTGGGCCATTTAAAATTTTGAAGTGCATTGGTTCATTACCTTATAAATTGGAATTGCCTTCTCATGTTAAAGTGCATCCTGTATTTCATGTGAGTATGTTCCTAATGTGCATCATGTTTTACAAAACACCTCTAAGTTGAAAGATGACGCACCATTGACTGTAGAACCAGACTTAGTACTAGATAGGCGTTTTAAACATCTGAAAAATAGAGACATTGTGGAAGTTTTGGTTAAGTGGCAAAACTATCCAGTAGAGGATGCATCATGGGTTGATCTTAGTGTTTTGCAAAGAGAATTTTCCTCTCTTTAGACCAACTCTGAGGACAGAGTTAATTTTGATAAGGGGAGAATGTAATAGGACTAGTCTTTAAAGTTCTTAAAGTCGAAAAGCATGTAGCACGACATATCTTTCATTAGCACGATTTGAAAGATTGTTGAATAGTCTATTAAATAGAGCTTATACGAATGAGTTGAGATATAAAGAGAGAACATATATTCTTTTTTTTAAATAATACACTAAAGACGGATTTGATAAAGATTAAGGAATAACAGATAGTCTGTCTATGAATAGTAAAATTGAGATTTTTATTAATATTAATGTTTTATATTTATGTGATTTAGCTTAAAATGCACGGGTAGGCTTAAAATAAGTTGTAAAAGTAGTGGAGACCCAAAAATAGAGGTTTTATGAGTTGTGACCTAAAAATTACGTTTTTAGCCAAATAGAGACGTTTTTTCGCAATTCTGTCCTCGTATCCTTGTAGATCAGACCTATTCCCGTCGTTTTGAGTACCTGGATTGCTCTGTTCTGAGTTTGTTTGTAGAAGTTATGATGAAAACAAACAGAAGGCAGCAGCGGTGTAGTATACACAGGGACGGACAGACATACAACATCATACAGCTCTCCCTGCTATCAACCAAGAAGTGGATTGTTTCTTCATGGTAGAGTATTGCAATTGAGATTATGAAGGTATAAAATTATATTTTTGTACTTTGATTATCATGTTGAATTGGTTGCACGAGTATGTTCTTTTGACTATTTTGTAGGCGATGCAGAAATCAATTTGCGAAACCGGATCTGTGCAAAGTGTCATGATAAAAAATCTAACCTTTATGGATCGCTTAGCGATCACGTTCTTATTTTATTCTCGCAGGTATACTTGGTGCGAAAATCGAGTTGATTGAACGCCTAAAAAGCGACTATTTTGAGAAGCCGCGTGCTTTTTGAGGAAAAGAAGGATTAAAGAACGACGAATGGTGCGTTTGGGGATCATTCACAGATCTCCTCTTCTACGAGTGTGAGTGTGAGTGCGAGTGAGACGCTGCATGCAAGCGAACTTGTCACGGGAACCGAATAATAGAGATAGACAGCAAAACAGAGGAAGAAATCTTTGTATTGATAGTGTTTGATACAACAGAGGAGCAATTGAATATATATATGGGCGCACTCCGTTGTACGGAGCTCGAACCTCCCGACCACCCCCGAGCTTCAATTCGCTTGCATGCAGCGTGTCACTCGCACTCGCACTCGCACTCGCACTCGCACTCGCAGAAGAGAGAATGGTGAATCCCCCCAAAACGCACCACCCGTCCTTCTATTCTCCTCCAAAAGCCTGCGACCTCTTAAAATAGCCGCTTTTCTATTTTTGGCGCTCGGTCGACTCGACTTGCGCGCCAATATACCTGCGAGAACAAGGTAAAAAAAAACGTGATCGCGAAGCGATCCTCAGCTGTCTTCAACTGAACATAACTCCCAAACGGAGCCAAAACAACCCAAGTCCGTCTCATATAATCTTGTTGCCCTCGCTGCGCTCTTCGACGGCTATGTCATGGAAAATTTCCATAGCCTGCTCCGATTTGCTGAAAATCAACCTGGAAAACAGCATTTTCTACAAAAACGATGCAAAAACAGCAAATCCAACTTTTTTCTTAATCTTTGGCCTTCAACGAGCATCAAAACATCAAAATCTCTAAAGACTCAAAGAACCAAAGTTGTTCCTTATAACGCAGGCTTCAATCGCTTCATACATCACTTTTTCAAAATCCCACGTTAACGCCTTCAAAAATGCCCCAGAAAGTTCCTTCCGGATCAAACAATTTTATCGGACGAAAACAATCCACACATCCTTCTACACAGTGGACTAACTTTAAAATGACAAAAACTTCCTAGAAAACAAAATTTATTACTAAAACACCTCGAGATCAAGTCTTGTTACAATCTCCCCTTTTCAAAATTAACTCTGTCCTCAGAGTTGGAAGGAGGGAAATTCGCTTTGCAAAACACTAAGATCAACCCAAGATGCATCCTCTACTGGATAGTTCTGCCACTTAACCAAAACTTCCACAATGTCTCTATTTCTCAAATGTTTGACACGCCTATCTAGCACTAAATCTGGTTCTACTGTCAATGTTCCGTCATCTTTCAACTTAGAGTTGTCCTGTAAAACATGGTGCACGTTAGGAACATACTTTTTCAATAAACTCACATGAAATACAGGATGCACTTTGACATGAGAAGGAAATTCCAATTTGTAAGCTAATGAACCAATGCGCTTCAAAATTTTAAATGGCCCAGCAAATCGTGGAGACAATCGCTTATCCTTCCCAAGAATTAAATGAGACTTCTCGGGAATAACTTTTAAGAAAACCATATCCCCAGTTTCATACTCCACAACCCGATGTTTCTTGTCATAATACAATTTATGTCTCTTTTGGGCTTCTCTAATATTCCCCCTGATTTTGGCCAACTTGTTATCCATCTTTTCAAGCATCTCACGTGACAGTTCTACCTTATTCCTTGAGCTAAGAAAATTTATAGGTGTGGGACAGTTATAGCCATACATTGCTTCAAACGGGGTCATCCTAATAGATGAATGATATGAACTGTTGTATGCAAATTCAACCAAAGGCAAATATTCATTCCAATTAGATTGGTTCTCATTGACATACATTCGTAACATATCTTCTAAAATACGATTCACTCTCTCCGTTTCCCCATCGGTTTGAGGATGAAAAGCAGTAGACATGCGTAACTGGGTACCTATAGAGTCAAAAGTCGCTCTCCAGAAATGTGAAGTGAACTTAGAATCTCTGTCAGACACTATGCTCTTGGGCATGCCATGCAAACGAAATATCTCTTTCACAAACAAGCGTGCAATGGTCAAAGCAGTATCAGTTATTTTCACGAGAAAGAAGTGAGCCTGTTTTGTGAGTCTATCTACTACCACAAAGATCAAGTCATACCCTCCACGAGTAGTAGGAAGTCTAATAATAAAGTCCATGGATATAGACTCCCACTTCTGTAAAGGAATGTCTAAGGGTTGAAGGTCACCAGGCATCCTCTTATGTTCAATTTGACATTGAAAGCATTCACGCACATAATTCTTAACATCCAATTTCATACGTGGCCAAAAGAATGAACTTTTAATCTTTTCATATGTCTTACTCAATCCAGGATGACCAGAAAAAGGTGAGTTATGACACTCATGCAGAATTTGACTCTTAAAAGCAGAATTTGCAGGAATACACAAGCGGTCATAATAATACAGATTTCCCTTATACAAGTGATATCTGTTCTCATACATCTCACCAATATTCTCACGCAAGAATTTCAAAATAGGCATGTAAAAAGAATCGCTTTCAACTTCGGCATGTATCTCATCAACCAAATTGGATCGCACAACATTCAACAAATTACACATGGACCTACGACTCAATGCATCTGCTACTTTATTTTCTTTCCCACACAAATACTTCAAGTCAAAATCATACTCAGCCAACAATTCAATCCATCTCCTTTGTCTGTTGTTTAACAATGGTTGCGTGAAAATATACTTCAAACTTTGATGATCAGTACGCAATTCAAATTTGACACCAAGCAAAAGATGACGCCAATGTTTCAATGCATGAACAACAGCAAGCAATTCTAGATCATGTGTTGCATAGTTCAATTCATGTCGTCTTAATTTCCTAAACTCATATGCAACCACTCTTCCTTCTTGTGTCAAAACACAACCTAATTGTTCACCACTAGCGTCACAGGACACAACAAATGGTTTGCCCATCTCAGGAACTTTTAAAACATAATTTTCCGCTATTTTAGCCTTCAAGGTCTCAAAAGCAGTCTCACAGCTAGAAGTCCACACAAAACCCTTGTCTTTCTTGGTCAATTCGGTCAAAGGACTTGCTATCTTAGAGAAATCTTTAATATGTGCTCTCTCATATTGTCCTAGACCCATAAAGCTTCTTACATCTCTTACTAACATAGTCTTAACTTTATCAAGATCAATGTGAATCCCCTCTTTAGAAATCACTCTTCCCAAATACACAATCTGATCCTTTGCAAAAGAATACTTACTTGCTTTGGCATACAATTTATGTTCATGCAAAACCTCAAATGTTTTCTTTAAGTGCAATGCATGATCTTCTTCATTCGTAGAATACACAAAATATTATCCAAGAATACCAGAATGAAGTCCTCAAGATACGGGTGAAAAATATTATTCATTAAGCACATGAAAGTTGTTGGTGCATTAGTCAAACCAAAAGCAAGAACTCTAAATTCATAATGTCCATAACGTGTACGAAAAAAATCTTTGGAATGTCCTCGGCCTTGATACGGATTTGATGGTAGCCAGAACGAAGGCCAACCTTTGAAAATATTGTGGCACCACTCAAATGACTGAGCAGTTCATCTATGTGAGGAAGAGGATATTTGTTCTTAATGGTCTTTTTGTTTAATCCCCTATAGTCGATGCATAACCTATATGTACCATCCTTTTTCTTTTGGAATAACATAGGACTACCCCAAGGAGATACACTAGGTTTAATGAAACCCTTTTTCAAAAGGTCATCAAGTTGTATCTTGAGCTCTTTAAGCTCATCAATATTGAATCTGTATGGAGCCCTTGAATAAGGTGTTGCTCCTGGATATAGATCTATGGCGTGGTCTACCGCTCTAGGCGGAGGCATACCAGGAAGATCGTCCGGGAACACATCCTTAAATTCATGTAAGAGATCCTCTACAAATTCTGGATTTTCCCCTTTCTGTTTATTCCCAGAATCCTCTTTAATCTCGTTAGCAAACACAAGAAACGTCTCACACCCTTGTCTCACCCCCCTCAAAAGTTTCATGGCAGAAATCAGAAGTGATTTAGTATAGTGCGAGTGCGAGTGCGAGTGCGAGTGAGACGCTGCATGCAAGCGAATTGAAGCTCGGGGGTGGTCGGGAGGTTCGAGCTCCGTACAACGGAGTGCGCCCATATATATATTCAATTGCTCCTCTGTTGTATCAAACACTATCAATACAAAGATTTCTTCCTCTGTTTTGCTGTCTATCTCTATTATTCGGTTCCCGTGACAGAACTGAAGCTCGGGGGTTCGAGCTCCGTACAACGGAGTGCGCCCATATTCAATTGCTTCTCTGTTGTATCAAAACTCTACAAAGATTCATCAATACAAAGATCTCTTTCTCTATCTTTTGCTGTCGATCTCTATTATTCGGTTCCCGTGACAGTGAAGCAGCATATGTGAGGTAATCGGGCTGGCAGCCTCTTTGTAATGGTAGCCTCAAAAGTCCTGCTTATGGTGATGCCTTAGATGATGGCCATGGTAGTCTCGATGATGTTGGTCTCAAGTTCTGAGATGTACTGTGGGGAACATTTTAAGTGTCCCTTTGGCATACACAACTTGATGAGGTAATTGGGAAGAGTTTGCAAGCCCTATCACTCTACCATTGAGGTTCAGTGTAAGACCAGCTGCAAGAGCATACATATCTAGAGTTTTCATACGTATGTGAATATTGATGTTGTGGGCCTTCAAAAATAGAACGGTGTCATCCACAAACCCTTTGCCCAGGATATCCTTACCTCCTAAATTGAGGGTTTGCAAATAGCCCCGTTGTGCCAGTCTGGAAAAATATATTTTGTCAGAGAGTTTACCATTAATGATCAATCTCGAGTAAGCATGTTCACCAAGCAGAGAGATATAGCTGACAATCCGAGGGAAAAACCCCATACCTTGCATGATTTGTTGCACAAAGTCCCACTGCACCCTCTCTCTCTCTCTCTCTCTCTACCCTGATGCGGCCAACCTAGCCGACCTCTCCTAGTGCTGCATGGCAAGGCTCTTCTACAACATCCCCATGGTCCGAGTAGGAGGATAGCAATACCACTGAATTTGAGAGAGAGGAGGCTCACTGACCCTGACCAATTCTGAGAGAGCCTGGGCCGAGAGGCCATGTGCAACGTTTTCAGTTTTTGCATGGGCTACGACCTTTACTCGCTCCATCGATTGTGTCATTGCAAGTTTTCATGGGTTCATGTTATTTTTTTTGTGTGTTTGAGTGTGTGTGTGTGTGTGTGTGTGTGTGTGTGTGAGAGAGAGAGAGAGAGAGAGAGAGAGAGGGAGGGGGGGGGGGGGGGGGGGGGGGGGGGGGGGGGGGGGGGGGGGGGCTATAACCACACCCTGGGGTTTGACCTTGCGACTACCTGCAAAACAATAACCTCTCCACACCCCTCCACCCACCTACGAGGTTGTGCCCACACCTTGCGGCGAGGGTAGCAAAACAATAGGCTACTCAAGTGATAAGAGGGTGTCAGCCAATTGTGCATCAAAATAATCTCTGTGTCTCTCTCTCTCTCTCTCTCTCTCTCTCTCTCTCTCTTTGTCTCTCTCTCTCTCTCTCTCTCTCTCTCTCTCTTTGGAGTTTTTGGACCGCCCACTCCCACTTGTCAAGTGTGGTCTCTCTCTCTCTCTCTCTCTCTCTCTCTCTCTCTCTCTCTCTCTCTCTCTCTCTCTCTCTCTCTTTCTCTTGCTCTCTCTGTCTCTCTCTATCTATCTATCTATCTATCTATCTATCTCTCTCTATCTATCTCTTTGCCATTCGCTCCCCTGTTTGACAAATTAGTAAGTTCAGTCACACCCTCCATTGAAGAAACGGCTTCACGACTGCGAAGGGAATGAGCTTCCTCAAATTTTGACATGAAAAGTAGGGGAAATTTAAGTTGCCTTATAAAATGTATTTGTCTAGCCTTGTGTGTGATCTGCATGGAGTCACCGTTCAAAATAGGGTCACCACTAATCGGGTCATTAACCTAACCATACTTTAATTCCTTCTAGGATTTTAATTCAAAGTGAATAATTTTAAAACTTGACCCTTTTTCACACGTGTACACTCACAATTAGATTTTTCACCAAATATCACTTAGAAAGGATACCGGAGCTTGAAAGTCCACGAGGGAGGCCAATGCTAATAGAGATGTCCCTTCTTGGAGACTTCTCTGCTACCCGTCTTCCTCTCCTTCTCCCTCAAATAAAAAATTTGTTAGGTTTGAGCCTTAGTAAATTCAATATACACATCAAATCCCCACCTCTTTGTAATGGCAATTTCAAAAGTCCTGCTTATGGTGATGCCTTAGATGATGGCCATGGTAGTGTCGATGATGTTGGTCTCAAGTTTTGATATGTACCGTGGGGAACATTTTAAGTGTCCCTTTGGCATACACAACTTGATGAGGTAATCGGGAAGAGTTTGCAAGCCCTATCACTCTACCATTGAGGTTGAGTATGAAGCCTAGCATAACAAAGATTAGGCTTTTTAATTTATATGTGTGGTGGCTACGCTGCTAAATGAATACCATATCACACATTATTATGCGTCTCTAATTGCTTTAGGAATTTTTATTTTTATTTTTGCCAAGCTTTCTTCTTCCCAATATAGTGTGTCATCCCCTCATATCTCATAGCTATTAGAATGCAATTATCCTATCTATAAAACGAAAATGAGTGGCCACCATGTGGCTGCAAATCTATGACGTTATTTGTAGATCTATATCTATATTAAAATGATAGAGGCGAGGCACTTGGCAGCATTTTCTTGCAGCTATGATTTTGAACTCCTAGCCTTAGCATCTATTCCGCTACCACCTTTGCATATCCTTGCATTGGCATGTCACTTAGTGCCACATTGTGGCCTTTCCTTGTTTGCGGGTTGTTGCACTAGGCTGTAATCTTTGAGGCTTTGCCCTGACATTGATATGTAGGGCCGCACCCACCCTTGGCATTGAGATGTGGGGGCAGTTGCACACTCACCATCCATGACCGTGCCGAGCCTATCTCTCAATGCATTCTTTGATCTACGGACTATTCCCACTCCCGATAGGCTACTTGAAATGTGCTACTTAATTGCCACCGCCCTTCGCTCTGCAATATCCCTATTCCAAGTTTCAACCCAACTCTGTGCGGCTTTTTTGAGTTCACTCAGAGATTCCATATGCACCTTTGGGCTAGTTGGAATCACTATTGGGGGCTTCATTTCGACACCCTTTAATTTTGGTCAATGGAGGTGATCACGATGTTCACCCTCGATACTCTATCTATCAATCTATGTAAGTACAAATGTGTAGCTAGCACCAATTGTACTATTAATTCTCTCTCTCTCTCTCTCTCTCTCTCTCTCTCTCTCTCTCTCTAGTATGGTTCAAGGTGACTCTTAGCAAGTCGTAGGAGGTGATTGGGGCATTCAATCTCGATGCTTTGTATTTTATTTTCCATGCAGACTCAAAGCTAGGGAGAATTGTACCACCCATTCTCTCTCTCTCTCTCTCTCTCTCTCTCTCTCTCTCTCTCTTGTCTCTATGATATAATATCATTCAAACATAATCTACAAATATAGAGTATTACTCATGGGTTCAAAAAATTAAAAGGCCAAAAACTCTAAGATTAACTTTGAACTCGCGCTACACTAGCCTAGTCTAAGGTTGTTTTACTATTGGCACAAGAAGCGGGAAGCTGAAGCAACGTAGAGAGAGAGAGAGAGAGAGAGAGAGAGAGAGAGGGCGGCTATACAATTGGTGCAAGAAGCAGGAAGCCACTGAAGTTGAAGCAATGTAGAGAGAGAGAGAGAGAGAGAGAGAGAGAGCCATCAAGGTCGAGAGCAGCAAATCAATCAATACAATGCTACGACAATAAATTTCTATTAGACTTTCAACACAAAACGATAACTTACCGACGCAAATGGTGTGTGGTTTGGGAAGATGACCGTCTGACCAAGGGACAATGCAAAACTAAGAAAGAGGCTACTGTAGTGATGCGTGGAAAGCTATGAAAGAGAACCGTCTGCAAAAGTAGTAGAAGAGGGCGGTAGAGAAGAGGGAGCGACCCTTGACGTAGTGAAATGGAAGGTGAGTCTTGAATGAAATAAAAAATCAAAACTATACTCTCAAAGGCTACATTTATAAAAAGAGGGCGGTAGAGAAGAGGGAGAGACCCTTGACGTAGTGAAATGGAAGGTGAGTCTTGAATGAAATAAAAAATCAAAACTATACTCTGAAAGGCTACATTTATAAAAAGAACCCCCCTCCCCCAAAACCCAAGAAACAAGAAAACCCCGTCAATGCATCTTGATCCCTTTTTGCAACATTTTTTTTTTCTGAGATTGGGGAGACCTACTAGTATAATCTAAATATAACATATGAAAAACATAAATATGATGTAAATGTAAACTTAGAATATATAGATAATTTTGATGTAAGTAATACATAAATAGGAAAAAAACTCTAGATTTAGAAATGTAAGTTAAAAATAGATGTATATTTTGCATGCGTCGTTGAAAAATGAGTAATGTATTTAATAAATAGATATAGAAAAAACATTGATAGAGTATTCAGGTTTATGTGCAAAGATCTAGAGAAGTTATATACAGTTACGACGAGTTTCTTCCTTGAAAGAAAAACCAAATTCCGTGAATGAATTAAATGCAAATAGAAAGATATGACAAAGGAGATTGGATTACACAACATGAATGGAAGTGACAATGTCAAAAGAGACTGCATCCTCATTGCTCGAGGCAATGACAGCTAGTGCCATCAATATCAAGAAGATGACTCCACACGTAGCACGTAGCAGCGACAATGGGAAGGGCTAGCTCTCCCTACGGAGTTTTTGTGCTTCGTCAGTGGTCCCCGGATATTGGCAGCTACCCTCACCTGCAACAAATGTTATACAAGCGGAATATTAATAATTAGAATCTAGAGCACAAGAGTGGGGCTTAAAAGTATATATTGCACAGAGTTAGTGGCATTGGAAGGTGAGAGAGAGAGAGAGAGAGAGAGAGAGAGAGAAATTACTCGGATCAGCGTACACCACGTGGGTGGCAACGCCAACTATCGTGGTGCAAGGGATGCCCGCTGGTCGCAAGTGCGTCTGCCAATAGATGTTCCTGGCATAGGAGGCATGGTCGTAGAGAGTATAAGGAAGAATGCAGCGCGCATGTGGGGAGAGGATAGCATCACAAATTTGGTGGGCAGCACACGGCCGTCTAGGTGGCCACTGGTAATTGGGGTAGGAACTGGAGTGGCTGCCGGACCTATCATGTGTCGGTGGGGACGGTGGCGGCCACCGGCGTGTACGACGGGCACTTCAGCCAAACGGACGGGGTGACACATGCGTGTATGCAAAATGTGCAGCTCCCGCTCTGATGTGTTTTTATCAGGGACGCACCATGTCGTGAGGGTGGCGGGCTGAACATCAGGATACAATGGCGTAGCAATGCTGGCCATCGTCGAGCTGTATGCAATTGAACAAGAGCATTAATTTATTCATAATATAGGTTATGCACGTCAACAACATCATCGTTGATTGCTGCATGCCATAACAACATCATCAGCGTTAATTGCGGCATGCCATAACAAGATCATCGTTAATTGTTGCATGCTAGCAAACGTCCCCAAACAGATGCATACATGAAGCGCCAACGTCGAACTATTCTCCTGTTACAGTAATTACTAATGATTGAAAAAATGAAGCGCCTTGTGGCCCTTTATATAGAGATTACACTCCATGGTCCTATTTCCGTGGGAATATATTAGATTTTGTAGGTTCCCCTTGATTTTGTAGGTTCCCCTACCTTGAGGTAATTTGAAGTATAATGGTGAATTCAAAAAGGTGGGGTTCAGTGACCGAAATACACGCAGTTAAAAACTCACATGTGAAAAAATCGACAAGTAAAATAGTCACTATGTTTGGAGCTTCTCACAATAAAGTTTTGTAGGTTGTAGGGGTAGCTACATTGAATCTATGTTTCTTTAGAGCACTCCTCAAGCATATCCAAGAGTGAAGACACATATCAGGGGACCTTGATAAACAGTGCAATCTTAACGGGGATCCTTCTAGTGGTAAAGCAATTATATTCGGATGCTTTTACATTAAGTCTCTCTTTATTTTGTACGCCTTTTCACCTTCAAAGGTGAAGTTGAGGTAAATTCCAAAGTTGGTAGGTGTGATTACAATAAATCCATGTTTCTTTCCAGCACTTCTGAGGCATGGCCAAGAGTGAAATTAGACATGGACAGAAAGGGCACATCTTGATAGACAATGAAGTCTCAAGGGGGACTTAAGTGACTATATTTGCAGGAATTTAACAAAAAATTAATTAAATATATGTTTCAAAATTTGTAGGTTTGATTACATTAAGTATATGTTCCTTTCTAGCACTACTTAGGCATACGTCAGGATGAAACACATGGACACAGAGGGCACATATCAAGAGATCTTCATAGACGATTAGATCTCAAGGGCGAACCTTTTAGAGGTATAGTGATTATATTCAAAGGATTTTCTACCTTCAAATCATCTACGAGT
The DNA here is from genome assembly GCF_014529385.1 of Adiantum capillus-veneris. Classification (NCBI taxonomy): domain Eukaryota; kingdom Viridiplantae; phylum Streptophyta; class Polypodiopsida; order Polypodiales; family Pteridaceae; genus Adiantum; species Adiantum capillus-veneris. Next base: position 43,511,410 of record NC_140959.1, on the reverse strand, counting down.
TCAACGTTGATAAACCACTTTTTGTTTGTACATAGTAGGAGCTATATGCATGGAAATGTGTATATAACGAAGTGTTTACATGAATTTGGAAGATTTTCTAATGTGATATTTGTTTTCAAGTATGGCGAACAATGTATAGATGTCAAATAGTCATGTTGTGTGTCGATGGTCAGGCACATGCACATGCCTGGACATGATAACATATTTTAGGGATCCCAATGGGATTTTCTTGTTCTCCTGTTATGTGTAATCTTTATCTTTGTCACTTCGAATTTCAATGGCTCTTAAAAATGATGAGTGACCCAGCCAGGGCTTTGTTACTTTCACACTTTATTCATATGTTTAGGTTTATGGATGACCTATGTAGCGTGAACAATCCCATGTTCGAAGGAACGCTTAGAGAGATTTATCCGACCTGTCTTAATATTGAACCTACCTTCCTAGATAGAATAATGAGGCTTGATAAATGGTTTGTCTCTAGGACTCACTTCTTGAATATTGAGATTACTTTAACTCCCCCATTCTTGGGTAATTTTTATACTCGTTTCTTTTGGAAAAGAGAAAATCTGAAGATCAAATCCTCTGTATTTACCAAAAGGAAAGGCAATAGACCCTTTAGAAACTCCTTACACACATGTCTAGGAATGATGTTCCTTATAGCTTATGACTCGTCAGACAGCTTTTCAACATATCAAGAAATCAACACTCTAATTACCAAGTTTATCAATAATGGGTTTCCTAAAAAAGACCTTGTTGCATGTATCTACAATTCCTTAAAAATGCATAAATGGTCCGGCCTTAAGTATGACCTACAAAACTTGATTAGTCTCATTAAACCAAAATAAAATACTCTTCAGTAAATATTTCTGTAAAGAAAACCCTTTCTTTTCGAAAGCTTTTTTTCTCTTGTCAAGGTAGTAGGCCCATTTTCTTGGGGTCTACTACCTCGTAGAATATGGTGCCTGGGAATGAGTGGGCATACACACACACACACACACACACACACAATTGCATTGATCCTTACTCATGTTTTGCTACAAATACTTTTACAAAAGCATGGCAGTGAGTCTATAAAAACTTTGTTATTTTTTTCGCCATTACATCTCATTTTACCCATCCATTACATGATCACACAGGCAACTGTCACAATAGTAACAAATGTTTGGGCGCTCTTCAAAGGTAAGATATGGTTAACTAAAATCACTCCTAACTCTTTGGTATAGGGTGTCTGGTTAAAGTATCCTCGTAAGGGTATGCCAAAGGAGGATACAAATATAATTTATGATGTGGTAGAAACTGTGCTAGCAAATATAAGCGATCAGTAAATCCACGCTTTATTAAGTGTCTCACATTATAATACTATGGCCCTATACCTAGGGCTTCCCTGACCATCGCCAGATGGATGTTATTCTTGAAGTGTTCTCAACCCCAAAGGGTCACCCGTGTTATTCTATTTTGATATGTCCACCATTTCGTACAAATGTTCCTAATTGAGGGAATAGAAGATGCTCATAATGGAGCATGGTCGTCTCCTAGATTGACTCTCTTGACTGCTGCAAATGAGCAAGAGATATCGCTAATGCTTGTTCTTGAATATAAGCCATAGCTGATAAAGTATAAAGACATAGCTAAAGACAAGCTATGGAAGAAACTTGTAAGCTCCTGTAAGATAAGAATTTCCCAAGCTGGTTACAGTGCATTCTGTGATAGAATATGCTTATCTTATATAGACCCTCATTGCAACCTCTTTTTGGATGTTATCCATACTAAATACCCTCCTTATGTGCCTTCACTTCTTGAATACTGTAACACTGTAACTTTTTTTCATGCCATATATTCCCCTTGGAACATACCTATTTCACAATCCGATTGATATTAGTCTCTTATAATATGTCAATATTATTGGTAATTATTCATCAGAATCCTTCTAATGTCGGAGTCCTTACCGCATAATTTTTTTTCTGAGGCGGGCTTCGGCTTTAGTTAAAAAAAGTCTTAACTAGCTACTGCCACTTACTATTTCTCTTGTTTTCTTCACTAGCAGTAAATGGTAATGGGATTCATTTTTAGCCTCATTTTTTTAATTATTATAATAGTGAGTCCATGCTGCCTATTAACCCTAACCTTTTGTATCACCGGTATGGCGTGTTCTTGCTACCGCCTGCATATTGTGACCCTGTCCTTTTGGATGCTCTATCGTACGCTACCTTCTGTTTAAGAAAGGTGTTTACACTAACTAGCGGCTCCCGCGCTTACGACTCACGCATCTTGCACTATTAGAATCCCTGATGACCCAAGCTATAAGCGATAAACAGGAGTGCATTGATAGTTGGCTACTGTCTGGTCTTATCACCTACAACTGGACTGTGTCATCTATAAATTCCACACGGAATGTGATCAAGTGAGTACTAAACTCACTTAGCAATTGTTATGTGACTGTTAACTGTGGGGACTACAACATGCCTAAAATTAAAGAGAATGAGGTTGTGGAGTTGTCTTCTCGTCCGAGTTTAGAGGTGCTTTATTTTTTAAAATTGTTGTCACTCGGCTTGCTTTTAAAATGGGGTTGAGCGGATTTAGTTAAGTTTATGAGTAATGGGATAAACTTAAGTTAGATAGCATGCTTTATGGTTTTAACTATTGCTCATTGGATGGATTTATGATGGATTGGAGGTTGTGATTCTATGTCGGTTGCTGTTGCTGATTTCCGTGAAATAATTTCTCAATATTGATTATGTGCAGGAAACTGAGGTATTGCAAGTTTTTGACAAGTTTCGGAGGATAAAAAATTCTTCAAGACCTTCTTCATTGTGCCGGGCGATGACTGTAAAAATGCTTGGGTAATTAGTAAAACTCTTGGTTTGAGTTACTCTCGCTAATTGGACAGACTTTAGATCGAATGTGGCTCACTTCTGGAGTCTGTTTCACTAATTTTTTTGATAAGTGTAAGCTCACTGTCATATTGAGTACTAGTTTCCGAGGAGATGCCCTATCTTGAAAAGATTTTTAAATGTTGAATAGCATCACTTACCCTATTGATGTAGTATTTGTTACATTTTTACTTGATCTCTTTTACCTTCTTACATCACCTACCTGTAAGATTGCTGACAATTTTTTGTGGCTCGCCACCTGCTCAGTTTGTTGACTGGTTACTGCTTGCCTGGTTTTAGTTTGGACCCTCAGCTATACAATAAACCAAGCCTGCCAGTATTTACTCTTTCTTTATCTTATTTTAGTATGTAGGAAGATGTTCGCCTACCCGCTTGATGCAGCTACAAGGAAAAATTGTAAGGATTGATGGTTTAATAGGTTCTCTCTAGTGTCAGAGATTTCGTCGACTTTGCTTTAGCTGGTCCCGGCTTTTTAGTCTTACTTCAACTTTTCTCTGTCTGCTTCTGTGTTGGTTCTGGGTAATGCTTTTTCTTAATTGCATAGACTTGCCTGGCTGTTGTTTTTCAAAATAGTAGCATGACGGTATACACTATCAATAGATATATATATTCTTTTTCCTCACAAAAAGGACTTATACTGTCACTTTTTCTAAATGAAAAGAGAGGGAAGGATTGAGTAGTATATGGTAACATGGAATGAAATTTAGTTTGTAACACGCTTTGATAAAAGTATGTCGGACATGACAAAAACTAAGAGATAGAGGTATTTTTTATGATGGAAGTAAATATGATTGAACGTGCTCAAAACTCATAAAATAGGATCTGGTTTGTATTTAAAATTTGGGAAAAACTTTGATGGGAGCTTTTTCTATGGGTAATCTCAGCTTTTAAATACCTAAAACTTTCCTACAGTAAGAACTTTACAAAAGAATTTCTTTTTCTATATATCAAATTACAACATTTTTTTTTTTCATTAGGACATGGATAACAATTGGGATGCCCATGCATCATATGTACACAGTAACAATTGCTAACCGAGCGTTTTCTTGTTTACTATGGGTGCAGGTGCGGGCTACCTTCTTTGATTAAAACATACTATTCGACGTGTTTGATGACATGGGGGTTTTCTTTTACCTTAAAGCAACACCACTTCTAAATTGGGGATTACTTTTTCCCTTGTTTTACTTTGTTCTCTTCACTACCTTGTACAAAATTTATTTTCAATAGCAAATGAATTATTGTACAATTCCATTATATTTACCTAGAAATTCTTGTCTGTGAACAGGTTTTGTTCTTTTGCGTATATGTATATTTTTAGAACTGCTACACACACACACACATCTCTCCAATAGAAGTCATGGACAAAACCCTAATCAAGTTTGTCAAAACTTGATCTTCTTCTTCACACTACACTCTTCCTCTCTCTCTCCTAATTCTTAAGCTTTCCATAGCTTGAATTCCTTTTGCCTCTTACCATTATCTCATTCCAAGTAGCCAAATTAGTGGTCTTCAAGCAAAGTGAAAAGCCGATTACATCCAAAGCAAGGAGAAGACTAGACCATACACACACTAAGATAACGTTTTCTTATTCTTTAATTATGCTCTTGCACTTGCTTGAAAGTGATTTACTTTCATGCTTACATAAATTTATGCTTAAGCTCTCATTTTTCCTTTAAGCAAGCCTTTTGCTAGGGAAGAAGAAATAACTACTTAATTTTTTTGTTTCCATCTAATTATGGTTCATTACTACTAACCATGTTGCTAGCAGCTAACCCTAATGTTATTTCAAGTTTCATTGTTTCAAGTTCTCTAGATTACTAGACTGATATGGCATAGAGAGAGTAGAAAGCACTCTCTTATATTTCAAGTTCCGTTCTCTAGATTACCAGACTCATATGGCATATAGAGAGTAGAAAGCACTATTTGTAACCATAGGTGATTGGGGATCATACTTATATTTCAAGTTGCGTTCTCTAGATTACCAAACTAATATGGCATAAAGAAAGTAGAAATATATTTTTCTATTTTAAAGATTCACGAGATAATTGCCACATAATCATGAGCAATTAAGTAGTGAATTTTTTTGGAATTAAACTTTCTATTCAAAGTAGCATTACAATTTACTCAAAAAAGAATGCTCTTATGAAAGGTCCGCAAGTTTTTTTTAAATTCAAGAAATATGATTTTTTTTCTTTCAAAGAGAAAAAGAGCATGTGTAGTGATACAAATAAGTTAATACTAGCTCCCTGAAGGAGAGTTAAGTTTTGAAGGGTAGCCCTATCGTAATCAAAGAAGTTTTTCCTTGGAAGTGGGAATTTTCTTCCAGTTAAGGTATCCCCCCCTCTTATCAATTGGAAAGTCATAAATCATAAGCCTCTTCTAGCTACATAATTAATCCTCTCCATGGTAGCAAAGGTATGCTTAACACTAGAATGGTAACCTAACAGGACATAAAAGTGTCCTTTCAGGGTTTTGGGAAAAAATTCCAAAACCATAGTAGATCCACTCATTTTGAAAAATCCTTTCATGAGCTTATAGTTCAATAACTACTACATATGGAAAAAATGAGAAACTTGTAATTTTTCTCATCCCTTGGTCACTACAAGCCTCCAAAGTTGATGGACCAGTGCATTTTGCCCAAAAGAGCAATTTCTTACGGTTGATTGCATATAAATAAGAGTGGGGATTTTTGTAGGACATGAGATAAAATGCCCCGCTAACTTCAATGGGTTGGTGACCAAAACATATGGTTGCTTTTACCTCACTAATTTTTTTTTGGGCAAAAAAATAGGTACAAAAAAGTTGCATTTTTGCCATTCTACGGACCTATCATCAAAGTTTATATAGTCACGCTCAATACAGATACTATATACATGTTTTCTTAGTTCCCTTTGTGCCTTTGGATCCAAAAGGAGCCATGGAGCATGTCAAAAGGATAATGGATCTCTTACAATTGGAACCTTGGGGGCAATGATAAAGTGCTAAATATAGCAAACATGAAAAAACTCGGTTTAGCATTATGACCTCTAGAAACCCATAGAAACTACTCAATATCTAGCCAAGTTTGTAGTCTATGATTAGATATGGTTACTACCTACAAAATACACACAATTGGCCTAAGAAATTATCAATATTGAAAAAGTTATACTTGCGAGTGTAAAATGTATCGTATTCTTAAACAATCAAAAAACTCAACCATCATCATATACTATGCTATATAGCATATTAGGTCCCCCAAAACTCAAGGAAGATTAGCTTTATGTTATACATTACACTTACACAATCAAAATTGAATTTGGATATCAAGAAAGCCACCAAAAAAATCATAAAAGTGCTAATTTTGGCCAAAAAACAGGATTATGCAATTCTTGTAAATTGGTCATAACTTTCAATTTTAACACTTAGCTCTCCCTACAAGCATCAAAACATGTTGAGAACTATGAAGGCTAACCTCTAGCCATCTAAACCTCACAAACATGAAGTTTAGAGTGGTATAGTTGCCAAAAATTGAAAAAAAAGCCAAAAACAGGACCCGTTTTTTCACACAGTTTAGGTTCAAAATGTTGTGCACGAGTAACGTTAATGGTGAGATCGATACTCCAAAAGAAATGCTATGTTTTGTTTAGCTCATAAGGCAACTTTGTGGATATATAGCACCTAGAAACTAATTTTCATACTCTTCAAATAATTCAAGAAAAATGGTCACTTAAAAGGACACAAAAGTATCCAAGGACATAAAAGTGTCTTGTTACCATTCTAGTGTTAAATCCCTTCTTAAAGAAGAATTTGTTAATCATTCATACACTATTGCATAAACCACGTTTCACCACACTCGCATGTCCACTCTCAACTATATCTGAGGCTGTGAGATCAAATGTAGATCTAGAGCCTTTTAGTTGAAGATGACCACCAATTTATTGCACTTTCTTTGTGGAGTTGTTCCATGATGCCTTGATGCATTTTCATTGTTATTGAGATGATTCTTCATTCATGGTGTTGGCCAATCCAGTTTTTATCCCAACCAGTGGCCACCTAGAACATTACACACGGCCGTGTGCTGCCCACATTTGTGAAGCCCTCCTCTCTGCGCATGGGTGTTCCACTTTACCTTATACTCTCTGCGACCATGCCTCCTATGCCACGAACATCTGTTGGCAATTCACTTGTGACCAGCGAACATCCTGTGCACCATGATAGTTGGTGTTGCCACACACATGGTTTACGCTCGGGTGGTTCACCATTTAATACCCCCCTATATAACATGCGTTTGCAAGGTATTAAAGAAACCCCTCTTCTCACATGTCTGAATAAATAAAATGACCCCTTATTTGAGAACTTTTTTGCAAAATTGAATATAAAACCCCTTTATTTTAATGTATCTCTCTTAAATTGGTAAAATATTCTATAAAGGAAAAGGTAAATTGGTAAAATATTCTATAAAGGAAAAGGTGGGAACGACCTGATAAATGCACACTTGTAAGGGTATGCAATAGTTTGCATGTTGCTTTCAAACGCTTGAAATGTATTCTTGGGTCAACATGATTGGAATACCGTTTTCTAGTATCATAGTACTACTTTGAAAGGGTGCATTTATCAAACGGTTCAGTGGGTGCATGGATTTTGGAGAGTTAATTTGTTGGCCGGAATGTTGAACCCAATTTTATGTTGTCCATTAAGTTAAGATCTGGGGTAAATGATCCCGATCTACGAAGTGGGGATCAAACTTGGGAACGAGGGTTTTGGATAGCTATTAAATACACTCACCTTAGGGGAACGCTCTGCGGCTGTGCTCGGTCATAATCAAGAAAAAAGCGTGAGGGACCTTGAACAAATGGTGAACTAGAGAACTTCCATCAGTTGACCCTGGAAGGTGGAGTTTGAATTTAGTATGATGACTTTGATTGGAATGTTGGACCGGTAAGCAATGGTGCTTCGGGGCTAAGGAATGCATATGAGAGAAAGTGAATGTTATCACCCCCTTGAGTTGGAATCGAAGAGTAGGAGGAGGCCTGTCTTGGTGTTGGTCTCAAGAGAGAGGGATGTCGAAGATCATGGTGTATCCATTTGGAGATGGTATAGTTGGTGTTCCATGGAATGTCCCTCACAATTGTGTTTTCAATGTACTTCATTAGGAAAAATATGAACCCTCTAGGGGCCCTTTGGGATTAAGGTTAATTAGAGGCCAGCCAATGAGAAGAGGGTGGTGGACATACTCTATGCCCTCAAAAATGTAGGGGGACAAAGTAGTCTTACACTTTTTAAATGGGCTCTTACCTAGTGAGAAGGTGGGGTGGGGGGGGGGGGTGGGTGGGCCATATGGAACCTCCAACTTCCCTCCTTTTTGATCCGGTTTTGAAAAAATCCCAAAAATTTGAAATTTTTCAAAAATTTCAAAACTCAAATTTCATCTTCTGAAAACCCCCCCTAAAACTATTTTATGGTCAAAAAAGCATTTTTTTATCTCAAAAAGTCAAAACGTGCATCCAAAAACCCTAAAATTCAAAATTTTTAAAAAACTTTTAAAAAATCTTTTTTTTGCTATCCAGAGCTCCCCCAAAATTAGTTATTAGGCAAAAAGGGATTTTCTCTCTCTAGAACCCCTTTTCCAACCCCTCCTTGGTTGCAACCATCACACTCATCCTCTACTCCAACACTCTCTCTCTTTACACCATCTCCATTGCTGCAGCAAGGAAGCTCCTCTCTCCTCCCCTACCACCTTTCATTGCCACACCAAGCAAGGCTTATCCACCTTCTCCTCCCAATGCCACACCAAGCAAGGGTTGTCCACCTTCTCCTCCCATTGCCACAAGGGTTGACCATTTTCTCATATCACTTTATCACACCTACATTGTAGCAACAAGCAAGGTTCTTCTCCTCCTCCTAGTTTGCTTTGCTCAACCATGGCCAACTCTACTTCGCAAAGGCGACCAAAGGATGAGGTCACAGCACTTGCATGCCACAACACTAGAGGTGTAGATGATGAGTGGGTGCCACAAGAGTTCATCAAAGGTGCTTGGGTATACATGCAACCATCTGCTGTTGGCCCTAATCGTGTGCGGAATCGTGCAAACTTGGATCTTCATTGGAAAGGAAAGCTCCTTGGCTTCAAGAACCGCAAAGACAAGGGGACCATAGCCATTGTGCAACATGTTTTCTCAATGTCAACCATGCACTTGCAACAACCACCTCGATTTCCAACACATGGTAAGTACATGTTTTGAGAATACAAAGCTAGGTGTGAAATCACAGTGTAATGTTATTATGGATTCATACTTAACATTTGTCATGCATTTATAGTCATATTTCTATCCACGTTGGTGGAGGAGCAACCACTACATAGTCTCTCGGGCACATTCAATGCTATACATGCGGATATTGGAGCAATAATGTTCCCGCATCTTTGCCCAACCAAACTGGTTCAAAGAAGGATTTTCTTCTATTCTCACTCCTATATTGTCCCTACTTCTACACAAGCATTTGGAACGCTTGAACCCATCAAAGTAACTTCCTTATTAAGTATGGAGTGGCCGGTCCTATATTTGTGGTCGGTAGCATCTTTCAAGGAAAAGATGATAATGGATGTCCAAAACTCTTTGAAATACTCTAAAGCTTCTAGGTCTATGGGCTTGAGCTGGTGTTTGCCTATTCATTGTTTTGTGCACATTTTTAAAGAGTTTGGATTTGTGGAGACTACCACAATGCTTGTATGTAAAGATGCGCATTACGAGGAATTAGGAAGTCTTTTAGAAGAGGACTGGGGTTTTGTGGAGGGCATGCACAACGGGGACCGGTATCGTTGTAAGGTTGGAGCTTCAGGTATTGGAATGCGCTATTTGAAATCCCGCACCTCCTTGTACATATGATTTCACTATGATCGTTGGATGTGCAAGCTTGGAGTGTGGACTCCCTTACAGAGTGTAGACGGCGCTATTGCAAGCTTTGACATTGCAGTGAAGATGCCCAACGATGCTTTGGAGGCAGTCCAAGTGAACAAGCATTGGACTCTCAGTAATGTTCGAGAACATTTGGTTATTATGGGTTTTGAGGCCCTTCAAGAAGCACAATTTCGTTTACAAGGTCACAAGGTGAGAATCCTTCCACCACATTTTCAATACATCATGGTTTGTCGATCATTAGATGCTTATTGTAATGAATGTCCGCAGATTGGGAAATGAATGGAAGACAAATTGAAGGTCGAGGAGGACTGGGGGATAGATGGAACTATGTTATCGATCTTATAACTTTGTAACTCTTGCAATTTTCATATTGATCCCCGATGTAATCAACATGATTTGCTTCGGCAAATCATGCCTTTGAATATAATTTTTTGCATTGGGATGAGAAATCATTTTTTTGGTGAAAGTGCCTTTTTTTTTTAATGTCTTAAAAAAAGGGTACATTATAAAAGGGGGGCCACCTAACTCATTCACTATTTTCACTTTTGCAACTCTTGAGCTCCTCCACTCTCTATCCACACCCCAGGCTAAACATGGATGCTGCCACAGCCTCTGCATCTGTACCCACATCCACCCCTTTGTCACGCTTCATCCTCTTCCTCGAGGACACCAAATACAAAGGGAAGTTGGACCTCCACACCTATTTTACTCGTCTCCCTGACCTTGACGCCACAGTTGCCCTTCACATGGATGCATTTGAGGAGATTTCTGCGTTCATGGAGGAGCACATCATAAAATATTCTGTATCTATCCCGCCACATGCAGGGATCTGGGTGCCTTGCGATCTTTTGCGCTATATACACAAAGGTGATCGCCCACTCGCCAAGCGGTTGCAACGATTCCAAGAAATTGCAACCAATGCAGGCCATTACTTGGACGAGCAAGCCCCTGGGGTGTCAGCACTCAAGAAGCGCAAGTTGGGGGTTGAGTACCTTTCTCGGCTCGCAACATTTATCTTCTTGGTGAGCGAGGAACCTGATTTGGAGGAGCTCCACTTACCACACCTTCAAGTTGGGTCCTTTATCAAGGACACCAAGGAGCAGCAGGTTATCCCCATGAACCCTGCTGCGGAAGGAAAAGCACACCAGCTCGAGTACCCTAGGGGTCTTGAGGAAGTGGTTGAGAAATCCATAGTTGCGGCTGGCCCTAGTGACACTCCAGTGCCACTACCACTGACGGATGTGGCTATCCCAGAGGTAGAAATTAGCCGCTTCTCCTCAGTGTTAGTGGATGGGGAGGAGTTTGTGTTCCTGCATGATTTGGAAAAAGCATTTGGCCTACGCATGGATGAATGCTTGAGCGTGCTATGCAACAGCAGCAAATGTCCCTTAGACAATACGCCAGATGCCCTAGAAAGCAAGCTCTTACGAGATGGGGACTCTGTTGCTGACACTATTGCAGTTGTATGTGCGGAGGTCCTGGCAGCAGAGCAGTTGCACGTGGGGACTCTGTTGCTGACACTATTGCAGTTGTATGTGCGGAGGTCCTGGCAGTAGAGCAGTTGCACGTGGCTGATGAAGATTTCCAAGCCACGCAAGCCAAGGTTGAGGCTGCTAGGATGCCTATGCCATTATGCAACCTCCCATCTGATGATCCAAAGCTTGTATCTGTGGTGCATGGGACCATTGACTTGGATGCAAAGGGCAATAGGGAGGAGGATGACAAGGAGCAGGAGGTAAACTGTATCCTAATTTTCATGTTACTATTTTATCCTTTGTGTCTTTTTTCTCAACCTTCATCGGTTTATGACAGGATGTTGTGGAGGTTGATGATTTTGCTGCAAGGACGGGTGGCAAGCGGACGGGCTTTGGACCGCAAGCTTCCCTTGCGCATTACCTCGGACAACTCCCCCCTGGCGATGTGGCCATTATCCATAATGAATATACTCCCCAGGCCCATTTTATGACTTGGTCGTTAAAAGCTTTGAGCAAGTTTTTGTGTTTGAGTACCATTGCTCAAACTGCGCATCAAGTGTTCATAGTGCGTAGATCCCTTGTATGCACAGCGTTTGGCACTGGCTTTCGTGGTAAAGTGCTTGCCCAGATAGGGATACATGCTTCCATTGGCTCAACTGACCCAAATGCCATGGCGCAGTCCCTCTTGACTGGGGAGTTGCCTTACGCGCAAAATAGGCGCCAGGAAATGGTCAAAAAAATTTTGAACTCCTCAGATACATGATGTAAAATCACCGTGCTAGAAGGAATAAAAAATATTTGAAATTGTCTCTCTATATTGCAAATTCTTTTCAATCTGATTTGTCAATCTTGAAAATTGTTTCAATTGGTGATATGAATTGTTTTTTGACTTTGTTATATTCAAGGTATGTAATTGCAGTCAATTTGAGTATAATTGTGATTTTTAAGTACCCTAGGGGGTTAGATTAGCCTGTAAGGGGCAAAAAATGCCTGGCCACAAGGGCGCGCAAATGGCCCATCCATCAGTTTTGGATGGGCCATTTGCGTGCCCTTGTGGCCAGGCATTTTTTGCCCCTTATAGGCCAATCTACCCCCTAGGGTACTTAAAAAGCACAAATTTATTGCAATGGATTGGTTTTGCATCATTCATTTAAAAGAAACCTTTTTATGGCAATTCTAGTATATGTTCACACTCAAGGACACTAGAAAAGCTCAAATCAATTATGAAATGAAGTTTCCAGCAAACTATCACTTGCTTTAGCTCTACCTACTACACCCTTGCACCAAAAAGTCAAATTACATTGGACACTTGGTTTCACAATATGTTATTTGTTTTGATATCCTATAAGCAATTCAAAGCTTGAAATGACCAAAAAAAGGTGTCCATAAGGATCCATATAAAATAATGATGCAAAACCAATAGGTTTTAGTAAATTTGGTTATTTTAAGTACCTTTGGGGTAAGATAAGCCTACAAGGGGCAGAATAAGGCCTGGCCACAAGGGCGCGCAAATGGCCCATCCATCAGTTTTGGATGGGCCATTTGCGCGCCCTTGTGGCCATGCATTTTTTTGCCCCTTATAGGCCAATCTACCCCCTAGGGTACTTAAAAAGCACAAATTTATTGCAATGGATTGGTTTTGCATCATTCATTTAAATACAACCTTTTTATGGCAATTCCAGTATATGTTCACACTCAAGGACACTAGAAAAGCTCAAATCAATTATGAAATGAAGTTTCCAGCAAACTATCACTTGCTTTAGCTCTACCTACTACACCCTTGCACCAAAAAGTCAAATTACATTGGACACTTGGTTTCACAATATGTTATTTGTTTTGATATCCTATATGGAATTCAAAGCTTGAAATGACCAAAAAAAGGTGTCCATAAGGATCCATATAAAATATTGATGCAAAACCACTAGGTTTTAGTAAATTTGGTTATTTTAAGTACCCTTGGGGGTAGATAATCCTACAAGGGGCAGAAAAAGGCCTGGCCACAAGGGCGCGCAAATGGCCCATCCATCAGTTTTGGATGGGCCATTTGCGCGCCCTTGTGGCCAGGCCTTTTTCTGCCCCTTATAGGCTTATCTACCCCTAAGGGTACTTAAAATGCACAAATTTACTGAAATTGACTACAATTACATACAGAACTTGAAATTACAAAGATAATAGACAGAGTAGACACAACTGTTGATCATATTGTCATTGGAAAGTCAAATCATTACAAAAATAAGGGTGTGCAATACAAAAAGTCTCATTGACACTTGTTGAGCAATTTCATGGGCCTCCCCTGTGTTCTTTGCAACAACTATAGAAACATTTCCACCGTGACAGCCAATGGAATTCAAGAGTACCTCCACTCTTTCGATCGCTTCATGGGACTTTTCCAACGGTTTCATTGTGAAAGCATAGTCAATCTGGAGCTTCAATAGCCTATCAAAAATACGCATGAATGCGTGTAATGTACAAAAATGTACATTTGATAGAGGAAATCGAAAGATTGGATTCCAAGTGTGGTCCTTTTGATCACAGTCTGGGGCATTGAGCATGGGACATCTCAGAATAGACGCTTCCCATTCTCTACCTTCATCTCCGACATCATGAAAATCTAACCCTTGTTCTCCATGCCCTTGCCATGGAAGCATGTAACTGGCCTTTGCAGTGCTCTTATGTGATTTTTGTCCATTAGGTTTGTAACCTCGAGTGCAAAATGGACAAGGCATGAGAGAAGAAGCCCCTTGTTTGCAGCCAAGCAAACACTTTATGGTCTTCAAATCCCCACCTAAGTGCCACTCCACATCATAACTACCAAAGCCCTCAATCTCCAACTTCTGACCTGCAATTTGGGAGTGTATTACTTCCGTGATCCATGGAGTTCTCTCAAAAATCCACGAAACTACTCCATTGATCTCTTTGGGCACCTCAATAGCACCCAACCACCAAATGTCTTTCTCTGATTGCACGCTAAAAGATAGGGTGGGATATGGCTCGACTGAATCCCTTCGCTTGGTTTGCAGAAGGGCCTCGTTCATTAGAGTGACACTTAGTCTCTCTAACCTTCGGCCTTTCACTATTTGACACTCATCGAGTTTCAGCACAAAAGCGACTTTTGTGCCAAGCACTACAAAATAAATAGTGCTAAGACCTTAAACTTCAGCTTCTATGAAAAGAATAATACCAAAGAAAAAAGTAAAGTGTGTCACCTTCTTCAGGTAACTCGTAAAATCTAAGCATGGCTTCTTGAAGCCTTCTAAGATCCACGAAAATATTGTTCCACATTGTGTAAGGAAAGCCCTTATTCTAAGGTCTTATGGATTGTTTCTTACCTTTTCCCCTTGTCTTTGTTGCGCACGAAGCATAAAGGGAAGTTGGCATTGTGTTCTCAATGTGTAGGTATGTCCCAATGCGGGAGAACACATCTTCGTTTGTGGCCTTCTTTGCGAGCTTGACCTTGTGAGGAATGGGAAATAGGTTTTCCACAATGCCATGTTCTTTGAGGGCATCCTTTAGGAGTTGAAAAATAGCCTGATAGGATTTGGTGCTGATTCCAGCCTCATCACAAGCTTGTTGAACGTCATCATCATTATCCACATTTCTTAATTTACGCATAAGGTCCTTGGTGACTGCATCCTTAATGTGCTTACCTCCAGGTGATTGTAAGATAGAAATAACGTCCTCGGTATTGAGACAACTAGTGAGAAGGTTGACTCGATTATCTTGGCTTGTTCCACCGCATGCCTCCTGGATGAAGTTTCTAGCAACAAATAAACATAAATGTTAGAAAATAGTGTGAAGTAAGAATGCAACATGCAAGTAAAGACCAAGTCACCTTGTGGCTGTAACTCGTCGTTTGCGTGCTCCTCCGGAATGTGCAAGAGTTTCAATGGATGAATACGGGCGTTTGCGTTCCCTTGCACCAAGGGGTGTTTCTTTCAAGTATGTGATGGTGTTAGTAAGCTTCTGGATGTGGGACTCCTTTTCTTGCATTTGTTGTTCAAGACTTTTAACTACCCTCTCTGAAGAGGCAACACTCTCTTGTAATGCCGTCGTCTTGAGGTGAAGAGCTTGACATTTGTGCATCCACATATGCGAAGAAGCACCTGCACCCATACACAGCCGCTTGCAATAGCCTAACAAACCTGCTTCTCCCCTCCCAAGAAATTGAAGAAATGTGGAAAGGCTATTAAACGGTGGATGGAAGTGGCTTATAGGATCGTAAGGGTACAAATGGCCATCCACCCAAATGTCAACATTGGTCTCACAAGCGGTGCGACGTTCCTGTGATGACCTTTGATCACCTTCACTAGTGGTCTTCGGTGCAAATGCCGTGGGTAAGCGAATATGTATGCTTTTGGTGTGCGGAGTACGTGGTGGTGGAAGCAAACCATTTGTGATGTCCGTGAGCACCATGGAAGCTGTTGCGTGAGGAAGCAAATGATGAAAAGATAGAGGGGGAAGGGTAGAGAGGCCGAGCAGGATGGGAGGAGAGAAGGAGGGAGGGAGGGGAGGGAGAGATTGGGGAGTAGGAGGAAGGTAGGGGTAGAGAGGGAGAGGAGAGGGAGAGGGAGAGAGGAGGGAGGAGGGAGGAGGATGAAAGAACAAAATGTTTATTACTTTTTGGGGGAAAAGATTTTTGAAAAAATGGACTTTCTAAGCTTGTGGGTTAAAAAATGGGTCAAAAAATGATTTTTGGATATGTATATATGTTGGGAGGGAGTTTTAAGTAAAAAATAAATAAAAATGAATTTTTTAAAAAAAAGTCAAATTTTGACTCTTTTTGACCCACGGAATTGCTGATGTGGACACACCCCTATGCTTCCTTCACTTTAAAAAAAGCTAGAGAGAGAAAGCAACCCTTTAGGTCCACATCCTACATTTGTCTAAAAAAAAGGCTAGAAAATCCTACTCAAAACTACCTTCTTCAATGCCCTTGCCCCCTAAACCCCACACAACATTAGCCTTCATCCCTAAAAATTAGGATTCCTTACAAGGCCCATGCAAGGTTCATATTTCTCCTAATGTTACGTACCTAGTTTCTTGCACGTTGGTAAGCTACAATGGCTTTGAAGTGATTATACATCCAATGCACACAAAAATATGGATTCATGCTCTGTGGCCCAATCTACTTCTAGCCTTATTGTAATTGAATCCAAACCATGCTTGCGTAAAATGTTTTGCAACTTCAATAATATCGATGCATCTTGGCATAATTCATATGCATGTGCAATTGTAAAAATAACTATCATTTGTACACGTAAATCCATGCAGATTGATGAGAAATACTAAATCTAGTCACAACTGTGCTATAATGAGGATCAAGGAAGCTTTGTAAGCTTATGTGTATCCCTTGGATGATAATCATTGTAGCAAGAATTCCGAATTGAAATTGAAACTAAAAAAGGAGTAGCTAGAATCTTGTCGGATACACCAATATGTCTCGTCATACACCAAAAAATATTCAATAAATACCTTGGATATCGACAAAAGGAATATAATTCGATTGTGTCGTACACACTGGCAAAAAAGATTTGAGTCTATCCCCCAATTTCTTGCTCAATGTAAAACACAAGCATATCTCTTCGATGGGGGGCAGCTTAAATATGGTGTACTCAAAGCTGTGCTTCAAATTGAGATCATTTCGTACTGAAGCCTTCCTTGATTTTGATTTTCACACTAAGCATTGGCCTTTGGATAGCCAAAGTTTGCTAAAGAAAAACCTTGGCATGCCCAACCTTGCTAGGTTTTTATGCCTTTGACAAGCCATGCCTGTATGCAAATTTAAGAACAAGCAATACCTATCATAATTTTAAGAGTACCTATACTCATTGTCATTGAGGTCTTCATGGTTTCCTGTTGTGACTTCTTTGGAATAATGGAATGCATGAACTCAAGCCTCTTCTTTATTGAACAACCCATGGAGGGATCAAGAATTAGATTCATTTTAATCAGTGTCCTCTCTTAGAAATACACATTTATTGGAGGCAGATTCAATCTCCTCCATGGTGGCTCCCACTACAGACACATTGTCTTGTCCTACAAAAAACAATAATGAATAATAAACTAAACACTCTACTAATTGAATGACCTCATATTAAGTGAATAAACATACCATTAAAAATATTTCTTCACTTCTTGGATAAGAGCCATGTGAGTAATCAAGCCACGAAGGGCAATGATCTTTCTCCCAATCATTGACTCCTCTATTGACCATCCAAGACAAAAACATAGAATCAATCCCTGCAGGATCTTTCCAATCCTCAATCCTCTCTGGCATAACTTCTAAAGAGTGATCATCAAATAATTTCCCCAACCATTTACTTTTAATAACTGAACACCAAACAACTTGGGTAAAAAATCTATAGATTCTCTTGACAACACAAGACAGATACACCATCATATAATCAACATTTATCACCTACAAAGGATCCTCTTTGAGGACTCCAAGAGCTCTGGGATCTTGTCATATGCTTCTTTGGTATTCATTTTTCCCCATAGCTCAGGGAAATCGAAGTCCAAATGTTCTCTCTATTGATGAGAGAACCAAGTCTCGAAGTCGTTAGGAATGAACTTTCCCTTCAACTTGAAGCATTGCTTTAACAAATTTCCCCAGTACCACTCCTTTCTCAAGTACATTCTAAACTTTTGTGCGCTAAGATACCTTTTGCTAACAGGATCATCTCTTTTGCATGTCAAAATAGATTGAAAAACATCTCGTTTTCTAAATTCAATATATGCAATGAAAAATAGTAAGTCTCATTTCTAAAATGTTTCCATAAGCTTACAACTTCGCTTAAAACTTTTCTTACCACTCGGGTGTAATCTTTGTTGTGGCTAATGAGTGAACTTTATCCTTGGTTAGAGCAATCATATCTTTCTCTTTCACCCAGCTATAGCTAAAACAAAAGAGAGAAGATTCCAACCCCATTTGCTGGATTTGCAATTGATAACATCTTCAAAAGAGAAGCCAAAGTGCATGTTAGAAAGAAAAACTTAGTCATTTAAAGCAATTTAGTTAACTTTAGAGTATAAATAAGTTAGTAGGTAAGGAGGTTACAAAAATATACGTACTTTGTAAGCCCTTTCATTGAAAACATTTTTGGTTCTACTCATATCAAGGGTTCCCTTATGTTGTGAAGACAAAGAAGGATCATTTATGTCTGCAATATTTTTCATTATAGTAGCATTAAACTCTTACTAATTACAAGGTAACTTAGTATTAATAAGAAGAATATTAAGAATTTGAGAGTCAAGACACAACAAACAAGAGCAAAAAATGCTATCCAACACAAGAAAAGAATATACTAACCTTCCAAAAAAGCATTGCTAAAAAAGATAAGGGTGCATTGTACCATGTACCCTTATGTGCCTTTCTTTCACAAGCCAATTCTAATTCTATCCAATGCAACCAGTCTCTTGGAAAATCCTTCAAAAGAGACTCTTTACTAGCAGTAGAAAGATTTTTAAATAGAAATAGTTATTGGCCAATTGGTACAAATGGTTGTGCGACCAATTCTTCAAAAGCGTTCAACTCAAAGAATTAAACGCATAAGAGAAACAGATCTCTAGTGTTCATAAAAAACAACTCAATACTCACTCATTTTTAGTCCTTAAAGCAAGCATGAGCTCTCCCTCTGCTCCTCCATGCACGTTGACAAATCGGCACTTGAAAGAGAAATGCCTCTATTTTATCATTGAGTACTCTAAGAATTCAAAGACTAGTGTAAGATAAACCCACCTTTATAATAATTATGAAAGAAATATACTTTATAAAGAAAAGATTTACGTGACTTGATCATGCTCATCCAAGTCTTCAGGCGATGGTTGCCATCCCAAACAAATAATTTTTGCCACAAAGATCTTCCCATTCTAGAGGCAAGGCTCTCTCAATGTTGAATTTGGCCCCACTCTAATTCGTTGTTTTTTGTGACAGGTTGTTCATCATACCCAGTCCTCTTGAAGGAGACAATGAAAGGTGCTCCAAGAACACTATATCCTAAGGTCTCAAATCTTCTTACATGGCCCTCGGTACCAAGTCCAACTACTCCTATGGCTTCATTTTCCATCAATATACAAAGGGGTATACGTGGAGGGTCTTGAGATCTATTCACTATGAAGTCCTCAACTATCTGCTCTCCGATACACCCTTGAACATCCTTGCCAAAAGTTGTGGGATGGTCTAAGGGTTTAGGTATGATTGGTGTAGCCTCAAAAGTACCTACATGATGATCAATATTAGGACTACCGATACCTAAAGGAAGGGATTGTATGGGGGCTAATAGAGCAACGTGCACACTCCTAAATAGATGTGTCAAAAATAACATCAATTTAAACAATATTTCTCATGAAAAAATAAACAACATTTTGAAAAATATTTTTCACATTGAAATAATAGTGTGCACTTTGCTACGTAAATGTTTAGTAAAAAAAGATCCATTTTTTGAAATGGTTCATCTAATTGGAGGTATTTTGGCAATATACAAGAGCCAACCATGTAATCGGATCCTCTACTTAGTGTAACTGAATTATCCTCTTGTTATGCATAGAAAGAAACTTCTAGTACATTTTGGAATCATTTTACCAATATTGTTCCTTGCTACATGAAAAATAGCTTTAATTCAGTCAAAACTTGACATGCTAAAGTTTGACTACTCACAAGTAAGGGGTCTTTTGGAAGAACAAAGGATATCATTCTCCTATTTAGGGGTCAAAATATGGAAAATGCAAGTCCTTGACTTTTAGAAGTTTGCAAATGAGCTCCATTTTTCTTGCAAACTGTATGAATTTTGAGCCTTAATAAAAAGCTATTATTTAAAGAATCATCCAAAGCCCTAAGAAAAAGCCTCCCAATCATTCAACTATGTGATCGGCATGAGGCAAGCTCCCCCATCATTTACATACATAATGAGCATGAGGTCTAAACTTAAGTTCGAGCCTCCATGTTTGTTGATAGGCATATATCCTGCAAGCCTCCAGGGTTCCCTCTCATTTACATATATAACGAGCAGGAACAAGCATGGAAGATCCATGGTTTCCCCTCATTTACATACATAATGAGCATGAACATGCATGCAGGATCGAAATTAACACTAGAATGGTAACATGAAACTTTTATGTCCTTGGACACTTTTGTGTCCTGTTAAGTGACCATTTTTCTTGAATTATTTGAAGAGTATGAAAATTAATTTCTAGGTGCTATATATCCACAAAGTTGCCTTATGAGCTGAAAAAAACTTAGCATTTTTTTTGGAGTATCGATCTCACCATTAACGTTACTCGTGCACAACATTTTTGAACCTAAACTATGTGAAAAAACGGGTCCTGTTTTTGGATTTTTTTTCAATTTTTGGCAACTATACCACTCTAAACTTCATGTTTGTGAGGTTTAGATGGCTAGAGGTTAGGCCTTCATAGTTGTCAACATGTTTTGATGCTTGTAGGGAGAGCTAAGTGTTAAAATTGAAAGTTATGACCAATTTACAAGAATTGCATAATCCTGTTTTTTGGCCAAAATTAGCACTTTTATGATTTTTTTGGTGGCTTTCTTGATATCCAAATTCAATTTTGATTGTGTAAGTGTAATGTATAACATAAAGCTAATCTTTCTTGAGTTTTGGGGGACCTAATATGCTATATAGCATAGTATATGATGATGGTTGAGTTTTTTGATTGTTGAAGAATACGATACATGTTAGAGTCGCAAGTATAACTTTCTCAATATTGCTAGTTTCTTAGGCCAATTGAGTGTATCTTGTAGGTAGTAACCATATCTAATCATAGACTACAAACTTGGCTAGATATTGAGTAGTTTCTATGCGTTTCTAGAGGTCATAATGCTAAACCCAGTTTTTTCATGTTTGCTATATTTAGCACTTTATCATTGCCCCCAAGGTTCCAATTGTAAGAGATCCATTATCCTTTTGACATGCTCCATGGCTCCTTTTGGATCCAAAGGCCCAAAGGGAACTAAGAAAACATGTATATAGTATCTGTATTGAGCGTGACTATTTAAACTTTGATGATAGGTCCGCAGAATGGCAAAAATGCAACTTTTTTGTACCTATTTTTTTGCCCAAAAAAAAATTAGTGAGGTAAAAGCAACCATATGTTTTGGTCACCAACCCATTGAAGTTAACGGGGCATTTTATCTCATGTCCTACAAAAATCCCCACTCTTATTTATATGCAATCAACCGTAAGAAATTGCTGTTTTGGGCAAAATGCACTGGTCCATCAACTTTGGAGGCTTGTAGTGACCAAGGGATGAGAAAAATTACAAGTTTCTCATTTTTTCCATATGTAGTAGTTATTGAACTATAAGCTCATGAAAGGATTTTTCAAAATGAGTGGATCTACTATGGTTTTGGAATTTTTCCCCAAAACCCTGAAAGGACACTTTTATGTCCTGTTAGGTTACCATTCTAGTGTTAAGCTCGAGCCTTCATGCTTGCTAATAGGTTTAGATCCCATATGTCTCCATGCTTTTGAATAGGTTTAGATACAATAGCCCCCCTCATTTACATACACAATGAGCATGATGTTGGAGCTATATATGGCTCACTCTACTGAACTTGGTCTCACGTATATATTTGTATCTTGTCCTCAATATGAATCAGTCTTTGGGAGCGTATATGGTGTGTCTCTTGTCTCGTCTCTCTCTCTTTCTCTCTACATCTCAACATGGTATCAGAGCGGTAACGATCACGCGCCGATTCAATTCATGGTGACAACAGTATGTGTATGCGATTCGCATGTAAGATTCAAAATTGTTACAAATTTTATTTTTGAGCGTTGATTCTTGTTAACTGTGGTTGTTTTGTGTTAAGAAGAATATGATTAGTGTTTTATGTGGCGTTTATTTATAATCAATCTAATCGTTGATTACGTTTTCTTGTTAATGACACCCTGAACTTCATCTCAATTTTTCTTGTTGTTCTGCTCAAAATTTGGAGAAACGGAAAAAGCGCGATGGAGCATAGCGCAATGGCACTTTTCATCCAAAACTTGTTCGTCTCCTCGAGCTCTTCGATTTGAGTTCTAGGTTTGCATCAATCGGAGTTCGTAGCAGAAAGTTATGCTGTTTTTACTGCAATAGAGCTTGACGTAGCTTTCTTCGTCCTACTTCTTCGTGAAGCGTCTGGGATCGTTTTTCTTATTTTGGCATTAAATTTTTCGAGAAGATTTAGCTTTTTGCTATTCGTATTGTGGCCGTCAATCTTGCGTCTCACGCCACTCTATTTTGAGGACTCGTTTATTATTAACGTCTCCTTTACCCTGCCTTTTTTGGGTGACGTCTCTCACATCTTTGGACGTTCCTTGAGCATCCTTCTTACGTTTATCGTTGACAGAACGCAGTACTCATATCTCTCTCATTCTCAATTGTGGCCTTCACCATATATAGTGTGCAGATTCTGCGATCTTATCTTATACGTCTTCTCGCAACAAGATATGGCTATGAATATTCTCGTCAACGGCTTTCCTTCTGGCCAACGTTCTGTTCCTCCTTTCCAAGGTCAAGGATTTCCAGGCTGGAAAGCAAAGATGTTGTTAATTCTTGAAGGCGATGAACTCTCCGATGTTGTTCCACGAAATCGTGTTTGTCCGCCTCAACCTGTTGATACGGATAATGATAACGTGCTTATCACTGAAGAACCT
The DNA here is from genome assembly GCF_014529385.1 of Adiantum capillus-veneris. Lineage (NCBI taxonomy): Eukaryota > Viridiplantae > Streptophyta > Polypodiopsida > Polypodiales > Pteridaceae > Adiantum > Adiantum capillus-veneris. The sequence continues at coordinate 43,488,494 of NC_140959.1, read as the reverse complement.
ATATTTGAAGATTAGAATGTTGCCTATACGGATTGGCAACGATGTGATAAAGCAGCTCATCCGTATATTCTTTCTGCTCTTACTGATTCCCTTTTGCTTGATATGTATGAACTGCCTACTTCCCACGACGTATGGAAGTACCTTATTGGAAACTTTCAGAAGAAATCTATTACAGAAATACTTTATTTGAGAGGGTTTCTTAACAAGTTACAATATGAAGTTGGTACTTCCATGACGGGACATATTGAGTCTTTCAAATCTATTATTAATCAACTTGCTACTGCCGGTGATCCTGTTCCACAAAAGCAACCGATTACACTTCTCCTTGATACGGTGAAGGACTCTTCTTATGATAACATTGTTACTATTCTCTCTAATAAAGATGGTCTTGATTTCGACCAAGCTTGCATGTCTTTAATTGAATACTCTCAATGTCAAGAACGTCGGAATGCTGGTCACGATACAGCTATGATTTCACAAGAAGAGACTGAGTCACAACAGATGGAACGTGCTTTTTATGCTCAAAGGCGTCCATTTCAACGAGGAAACCGCAGAGGTGACCGTCGCGGTAATATTTTCTCTCGTCTCAAATTTTCTAATAAGCAATGTTCTTACTGCAACAGAAATGGCCATACTGAAGATGATTGTTGGGCATGTCAATATGATGAAGAACACAATATTACCACAAAACAACCACGTTTATCTAGAGACTCTTCTTCTTCTTCTTGTGAATATTGTGGACGATCTGATCATCCCACTCATATGTGCTATAAGCGTCGATTCGACACAGATCGGAATAGAGCATATGTTACTGAACATCGAAACAACATTGTACCAGAAACAAGTTGCGTCCTATGCTCAGTTGCTCCAGACGGAATATTTCATGTACGTGATGGATGAGTTTTTATTGTCGATTCTGGTGCTACAGGAAATATGACATATCAGTCTAAGTGGCTCCATAACTATCATCCACTGCTAGTTCAATGTGTTATTTATCTTGCTGATGATACTACTTGTCAAGTACAGGGTATTGGAGACTTATATCTTGGTACCTTATCTTCTTCCACTCGAATTTTGCGAGGAGTATTACATGTACCAGATCTTCAACATAATCTTCTTTCAGTTGCTAGACTTGTTGATCTTGGTCTGTTTGTTGGATTTGATTATACCAAATGCCGAATTGAGAAAGATGGACAGACTATAGCCACTGCTCCTCGAAACGGTAATTTGTTTGAACTCTCTCTCAACGATGCTGTAGCAAATATTGTCACTGCTCCAGGTGATCATGATTGCAAAGTATGGCATCACCGTTTTGTTCATGCTGATTTCTCAAAACTCCTTGATCTTCAACGTCGTGATCTTGTTCATGGCATGGATCTTAAAGCCCATCCCCATATGGGAATTTGTGAATTTTGTGCTCTTGGGAAACACAATCGTAAACCCTTTCCTCTTTCAAATACAACTCATTCTCATGACATATTGGATCTTGTTCATACTGATATATGTGGACCTCTACCTTCTTCGAGATCACAATATCGCTACTTCATTACTTTCATTAATGATTTCTCAAGGTTTACGACTGTATTTCTACTTAGACAAAAATCTGAAGCCTTATTTGTTCTCAAACAATTCCACAAGGCTGCGGAACATCAAACTGATCGTCGCCTTAAGAAGCTTCGTAGTGACAATGGAGGCGAATATGTTTCTCGAGAGTTTGTGAGTTACTGTGCTGACAATGGAATTCATCATGAACACACTATTCCATATTCGCCCCAAGAGAATGGTGTTGCTGAACGAAAGAATCGTACTATTCTCAATGCTGTAAGATGTATGCTTATTCATTCTGGCTTATCTCGTGTTTTTTGGGCTGAAGCTACTTTGACAGCAGTATTTATTCTAGATCATCTTCCTACTTCAACACCCCCACTAGTAAGATACCCATCACAGCATGGACAGGTGACATTCCTTCTGTATCTCATTTTCGAACCTTTGGATGTATTGCTTATATTCATGTTCCCAAAGAAACACGAACAAAGCTTGATGCTCCTGGTCTTAAAGTTATTTTTATTGGATATTCTGACACTTCCAAAGGCTACAAATTCTATGACCCTTCCTCCAAGAAAGTAATTGTGAATCGTGATGCTACTTTTAACGAATAGCTTATGGGAGGCTCATGGTCCATGGATGATTCTGATGATACTAAATCATTGCTTCAGGCTTTTCCATTTCTTTCAGAAGATGAAACTCTTCCTATAGAGCAACTTTCCTCCTCACAACCATCCATTCCAAATGTTGCCAATGATGATATTGATATTTTTGTTGATCTGCCTATTGATTTTGAACATGGCTCATGTCATGTTTATGATGACGATATTGCTGATAATGCTTTTTCTACTTCGGAAGATCCCGTTACTTATGATGAAGCTATCTCTTCACCACAAAAGGATCAATGGCAAGAGGCTATGGAAGCAGAGTACGATTCTCTTATCTCTAAAGGTACATGGATACTAACTGAATTACCTCCTGGTCGTACAACTATTAAATGTAGGTGGGTGTATAAAACAAAAGTAAAAGCAGATGGATCTTTTGACAAGTTCAAGGCGCGTTTAGTTGCAAAAGGTTACTCCCAAGTAGCTGGTGTTGATTATCAAGAGACATTTTCACCAGTTGTTCGCATTACAAGTGTTTGAGTTTTATTGGCATTTGCTGTTCAATTTGATTTAGAAGCTCATCAAATGGATGTGCAAACTGCTTTTCTTAATGGTGACTTGGAAGAGGAAATTTATATGGAACAACCAGAAGGGTTTATTATTCCAGGTAAAGAAGACCTTGTTGCTCAACTCCATAAGGCACTATATGGTCTCAAAAAAGCTTCGCGAGCCTGGTATACAAAATTTGATCTTTTTCTCACCTCTAAAGGATTCATCTCTTGCTTGTCAGACCCCAACTTATTCATAAAACGCCAAGGTGGCAGTTTTGTGATTCTTGCTCTTTATGTGGATGATACCATCCTTGTTTCCAATGATTTTGGATTTCCAATGATTTTGGATTTCCAATGATTTTGGATTTCTCATCTTCCTACTACTGCACCCTGTGGTAAGATACCCATCACAGCATGGACAGGTGACATTCCTTCTGTATCTCATTTTCGAACCTTTGGATGTATTGCTTATATTCATGTTCCCAAAGAAACAAGAACAAAGCTTGATGCTCCTGGTCTTAAAGTTATTTTTATTGGATATTTTGACACTTCCAAAGGCCACAAATTCTATGACCCTTCCTCTAAGAAAGTAATTGTGAATCGTGATGCTACTTTTAACGAACAGCTTATGGGAGGCTCATGGTCCATGGATGATTCTGATGATACTAAATCATTTCTTCAGGCTTTTCCATTTCTTTCAGAAGATGAAACTCTTCCTATAGAGCAACTTTCCTCTTCACAACCATCCATTCCAAATGTTGCCAATGATGATATTGATATTTTTGTTGATCTGCCTATTGATTTTGAACATGGCTCATGTCATGTTTATGATGACGATATTGTTGATAATGCTTTTTCTACTTTTGAAGATCCCGTTACTTATGATGAAGCTATCTCTTCACCACAAAAGGATCAATGGCAAGAGGCTATGTAAGCAGAGTACGATTCTCTTATCTCTAAAGGTACATGGATACTAACTGAATTACCTCTTGGTCGTACAGCTATTAAATGTAAGTGGGTGTATAAGACAAAAGTAAAAGCAGATGGATCTTTTAACAAGTTCAAGGCGAATCTAGTTGCAAAAGGTTACTCCCAAGTAGCTGGTGTTGATTATCAAGAGACTTTTTCACCAGCTGTTCGCATTACAAGTGTTTGAGTTTTATTGGCATTTGCTGTTCAATTTGATTTAGAAGCTCATCAAATGGATGTGCGAACTGCTTTTCTTAATGGTGACTTGGAAGAGGAAATTTATATGGAACAACCAGAAGGGTTTGTTATTCCAGGTAAAGAAGACCTTGTTGCTCAACTCCATAAGGCACTATATGGTCTCAAACAAGCTTCGCGAGCCTGGTATACAAAATTTGATCTTTTTCTCACCTCTAAAGGATTCATCTCTTGCTCGTCAGACCCCAACTTATTCATAAAACGCCAAGGTGACAGTTTTGTGATTCTTGCTCTTTATGTGGATGATACCATCCTTGTTTCCAATGATTTTGGATTTCTTCAGCAAGTGAAAATGTTATTGTCTTCTACATTCGATATGGTGGATCTTGGAGAGATTCACTCTTGTCTTGGAATTCAAATCCAACGGAACCGTACAAAAGGTATTTTATTCCTTCGAGAGTCAAAGTTTATTGCAGATACTATTCAAAAATTTGGTATGGAATCTGCACATTCAGCCAACACACCTTGTCTTGCGAGCTCTACGAAGAATACTTCTGACAATGGCGGTCAACTTGTCACAAATCAACCTTATGCTAACTTGATTGGATGTCTTCAGTTTGTTGGCATGAACAATCGTCCTGATATTCTGTTTGCTGCTAACTATCTTGGACAACATCTCGCATGTCCTTCTCTTAAGCATTGGTCTGCTGCAAAGCGTGTATTGAAATACTTGAAAGGCACTACAGATTTTGGTTTAGTCTATCGACGACAACTCACATCGGATTCTATGCAATCTCTTTCTCTTTTGGGTTACACAGATGCAGATTGGGGAAGCTCACATTTATCTATGCAATCTACTAGTGGAAATTGCTTCTTTATAAATGGTTGTCTTGTTTCTTGGACCAGCAAGAAACAACGTTGTGTTGCAGTTTCTACGACTGAGTCAGAATATGTTGCGGCATCACTTGCAGCTCGTGAGTTGATTTGGCTTCGACAAATGCTGGTTGATATTGGTCACTCTCCTCTTTCGAGCACACCCTTGCGGTGTGACAACCGAAGTGCTATTAGTCTTGCAAAAGACTATGTTCAACATAATAAGTCAAAGCACATTGCTGTCCATTATCATTATGTCAGGTATGAAGTACGCACGGGAACCATTATGGTTGAACAATGTCCAAGTGACCAGATGATTGCAGACATTTTGACTAAAGTCCTCAATGAGTCACATTTCATCCTCTTGCGCTCGGAGCTTGGAGTTGCTTCGGCCTCACTCTTTCTAGATTAGCTTCTTTTCTATTGTAATAGCTTTGTACATATGACATTGTAATCTTTTAGGTACCATGCACTATGCACACTCCACATTTGCACCTTGTGATATCTAAGTCACTTGAATATTTGTACATAGATGCACAATTCACTTTCACATCATCACCGGTGGTTCATATTTCACATTGTATAGGGGCTTGGGTTTTTCCCTTGAACTCCCCAAGGGTTTTTTCATCCAAATCTAGAGACCTTTGTTTGAGTGGGGGTGTTGGAGCTATATATGGCTCACTCTGCTGAACTTGGTCTCACCTATATATTTGTATCTTGTCCTCAATATGAATCAGTCTTTGGGAGCGTATATGGTGTGTCTCTTGTCTCGTCTCTCTCTCTTTCTCTCTACATCTCAACACATGAACAACCATGGAGGATCTCTCTCTCTCTCTCTCTCTCTCTCTCTCTCTCTCTCTCTCTCTCTCTCTCTCTCTCTCTCTCTCTCTCTCTCTCTCTCTCTCTCTCTCGCTAGAAGCTCTTTGTTTCTATATTACATTTTGTTACAAGTTTACATCATTATGATAAACTCCATCATCTTAACTTGCTAGTGAACAAGCTGTGCTACAAATATTCCATTAGTTTGTCTTTGATCATAGACCAAGGCAAAGTGTAAAGTTGTGGAAAGTATACGAATCAAATAATTCTAAGTTTGTACTATTCCACACAAAGGATAACATCCATACTCCAAGAGAATCAGTACATAGGTCCAGACCTTCAACACCACTTTTAATGGCTCCAAAGATCAAAGTATGTTTGGGAATTTGTACCTTCCATTGCATCATACATACATCATATAAACATAACCACTATGAATGTATAATTTGACAATTCCAGAATAAGGGCCTAATAGTTTAAAGTTGACCACATCTGGGGCATTTCCCATCAATCTTCCTTTTGCTCGCCATTAGCTCACATATGGGGAGGGCCCCTATCATGATCCTTAACAAGAAAACTTTATGCTTTAATCTCACCATACATCAAATAACTTTTTTAACCACCAGCTTTGAGAGTAACTAAATTGCCAAATCTTTGTGCATCTCAACTATATCTGAGGCTGTGAGATCAAATGTAGATTTAGAGCCTTTTAGTTGAAGATGACCACCAATTTGTTGCAGTGTCTGACAGTGTTCAGTCCCTAAATCTTTGAGTGACATCATGATTTCATTTATCCCATACAAATATATCGAACACCCCATGAAAGTACACCACACATTTAATAATCAATTCCTACATAAATCTTTTCAAGGATGTAATAGAAACAAACACGTGCTTCAGTAGATTTGCCCTCCTAGCTAGCGTATGTATTTTCAGACTAAGGATTCCCAAGTAGTATCACTCCAGCCAGGCTATAGTAGATGAACCCAAAAAAGACTTTAGTAATTTAGATTTGAAACTGATTAGAGTATTTTTAGACCAGTCCAACAAGGACAAGAAGTAAAGAAAATAGGGAATCAAGGCATCATGCACAATCCTTAACCTAACATGAATGGGGAATTCAATACAATGCTAGGAGGCCATTTTTATTTGAATTCTTTCCTCTACCCATTGAGTGAGTTGTTTAGTAGATATATCTTCTCCTAAAGGGTAATTGAGATGCCTTAAAAAAGTTCCTCTAGGGATTCGTGTATTTTGCCATAACAGGTTATGAAGATGATCTATAAATACGTCAAACACCTAAGCATAAAAAAAATTCAAATCTAAGTGCACATTGTAGCTGTTAATGGCTACCGTTGTGCCCACCTTAACATGAGTCTGGCTAGTCAATGTCCCACCCTACCTAGTAGCTATTCCTCTCCAGATAGTGAGCACCATGATAGATGGAGTCATGGAGCCTCTTGTTGGGATGCTATTTTTGATATTGGGGGGGGCGAGGTCATCAATTATAGAATATACCACTCCAACTATAGATGATGAGGATTGTGACACGCACTAAGGTCAAATATTATGGTGATGTCAACTCTAGCACAACGATGAGTAGGACACACTTTGGCGCCACTTAAAATTCCTATACACTCAACATATTGTTAAGCTTGTATGTAAGGCTACTCTAAATATAGCCCTAGGCCCCTCTTATATATACCATCATATGTGCATATTCTACATGATTTCTTGTGTTGAACTCTCTAAACATCGTCTCTCTCTCTCCTTTTCTTTTTATGTCTCATCAACATGGTATTAGAGCATGGTTGCTGCTTTTTTGGGGTTGCACTCTCTACGTATCCTCTCTCTCTTCTTCTCTTTCTTTATCTCATCAACATGGTATCAGATTGTGGTTGATGTTTCTTCACAAACTAGTGTGTTTGTTGCCTCCCATGGCTGTGTACAGCATGCAATACACATCTACAAGTCATCAAAACTTAAGATCCACATACCTTTTTGCTATAAACTCAGATTTTAGAATTTTTAGAGATGTTACAATATTTTGGGGTGTTTTAAGATGTTGGCCATGAAAAATTTGTCAAATTTTTCACCAGAAGTGACTCACAAAATAATTAGGTAACTATTTTCAATACGTTCTTAATTGAAATCATCAAAAGGTAAGATATTTTATGTTTCTGAATCCATTCACGTTCATCTTCATGTTACGAATCTTTAAACTGCTTTTCATGATCAAGAGTTAGTTATATTGAAATTACATTGTATTCAATTCGATTGACATATTGATATGTATTTTCTTATTTCATATATGATTTTTGGATTATCTTTTCATGCATCATATACAATTTTGTTTGAAAAAAGATCAAGATTTCAGTATAGTGAATTTACATCATTTTCAATTCAATTTAAAAACTCAAAGATGTAAATAAGTTGATTGATTTTCATATTTTCTTTTTGTATGTATCGAAATATATATATCAAATATATTTTGATGCATGTGCATCGAGTTATAACAAAGTCATATAATTTATGTTATATTGAAATATTGATGTTGTTTGGATAATTCTTTTTATTAACTCCATGTGGATATCAAAATGTTATTTTCCAATGTTAAATACGTACGATTTTGACAATTCATATAATTTCTCTTCTTTGTGAATGTCAACAATTATTCTTTTGATTATTTATCAAAGAGTTATATTTTGAAAATCTAATTTCTTTTTTTATTGTAGACATCAAATCGGTACAAATTTAAGATTTATGGTTTTTACTCATGATGAGTTCTTATGAAATGGTTTGTTATATTTGGGATTGTGATTATGAATTTGTTTAATGTGTCATGATGTGGGTGAAAGCATGTTAACTTGTCATGCTTTTTCATGTCCCGGACAATGCTAACTAGCACAATTTTGACATATGCTAACTAGTACAATAACTTGAGCTACATCTCCAAGATCTATGACATATGATATATCAATAGAAAGCACTTGAAACAAGGAATACAAATGTACAACCTCCGACAAATTTTGATATTATTTGTAAAAAATTTACCGGACGCCCAACTTTTCGAAGATGTGCTAACTTGAAACTGCTAACTAGCACAAAAAGCGCGACAGGTTAACATGCTTTCACCCATGTATTTTCATAATGATTACAAATTTTTTGTATTGATTGTTTATCATTGAGATGATTAATTTTTCATGGAGTTGTTCCAGAATGTCATGATATGTTTCTATGATTATTATCTAGAAGTTGTTTCTACTAATCATTTCATACTGAGATTATACTTTCTTTGTGGAGTTGTTCCATGATGCCTTGATGCATTTTCATTGTCATTGAGGTGATTCTTCATTCATGGCATTGGCCAATCCAGTTTTTATCCCAACCAGCGGCCACCTAGACCATTACGCACGGCCGTGTGCTGCCCACATTTGTGAAGCCATCCTCTCTGCGCATGGGTGTTCCACTTTACCTTATACTCTTTGTGACCATGCCTCCTATGCCACGAAAATCTGTTGGCAGATGCACTTGTGACCAGCGAACATCCCCTGCACCATGATAGTTGGTGTTGCCACACACATGGTTTACTCTCGGGGGGTTCACCATTCAATACCCCCCTATATAACATGCATTTGCAAGGTATTAAAGAAACCCCTCTTCTAACATGTCTGAATGAATAAAATGACCCCTTATTTGATAAATTTTTTATGTGCTCTAATTATTAATATTCTACTTGTATAACATTTGTTGTAGGTGAGGGTAGCTACCAATATCCCGACACCACTGACAAAGTGCAAAAACTCCTTGGGGAGAGCTAGCCCTTCCCATGGTCGTTGTTACGTGCAACTTTTGATCTGTCCAGTGTGCAATCATCTTCCTGACATTGATGGCACTAGTCATTGCGTCGAGCAATGAGAATGCAATGTGTTTTGACATTGTCACTTCCATTCACCTTGTGTAATCCAATCTTCTATGTCATAGCTTTCTATTTTCACTTAATTCATTCATAAAATTTACTTTCTCTTTTAAGGAAGAAACTCGTCATAACTCCTTAGTTCAATGTATATAATTTTTTGTCATTTGTCACTAACAATTCAGAAAAGCTTTTTTGTCATACTCTCTTTTCAAAGGATAATTTACTTAGCAAACAAGATGTATACAAGAATTGATTTGAAAAATTCTCATCCTAAGGAGTGATAACCACATTACCCATGTTTTCACTTTCAAAACTGAGGTGAAAATGTACACAAGTAATGGCACACACCAAGAAGTATACAGCATAGATTCAAGCCTACACATGCTAACAATGCATAAATATTTAGATTATATCTATATAGGCCAATAAATATGCTTATGTACATATGTTTAGTTGCGTGTTTGGAGAGAGAGAGAGAGAGAGAGAGAGGTGTGTCACTATGATGGTGAGTTTGGTGGGACTTTGTAGCATGTCTTTCAGCAAGGATTTTATTCTGAACCCTAGGATGGGGTTTTTTTAATGTGCTTTGGACGTGTGATGCCTCCTATGACTTGGTACGTATGGATGAAACACTAAATGATTGTCTAGCCTTAGACCCTGAGGTCAAGGGAAGCATGCAGTGACTCTATAGTTCTCTCAAGTATGGAATCATCCAAATATTTTTCAAAGCAAAGTGGTGGTGTATTACTTTAGTGGAAAATTACTAAATATAAAAGATGTAGCACACTTCATTGATGGATGCTTGCATAAACTGCTGGGCAGATTCATGTGTTGTTTTCCTTGCCCATTTCAACAATTATAATTTTTGAACAAGTTATGCATGTTCAACCTTGGCATCCCCTGAGACGAATAGAAAAAGATCTTATCCAAATTCCCTACTCGGGTGGAAAATTTTGAAAATGCCTTCTTTTTTGTGGCCCTCAAAAACTAGATGCCTCTTTGGCTAAGGTCTTGTTCTTTCCATCCATAAATTGTCCCAATAGGTAAAAAGTTTGCATAGCCTAGCAAACAAATAAGAAACTCTTTGATACCATTAAAATTGAGCTATCAAAGTGTTATTAGTATTTTCTCTCAATCTTTACCAAGGCAATCTCACCAACTCCTACTACATTGTGGACAATTGAGCCATTTCTCTAAGAACTTCTCTATCCTGCCAGCAAGGGAAATGGAACTTGATCCCTCCTATGCCACTAAAATGTTTTATGTATCCAAGTAGTAGATGTTTTAGAAACCTCTAGGCTCTCTAGATAGATAGAAAACCTCTAGGCTCTCTAGATAGGCTCTCTATGAGACAATTGTAATTTTTTCCTTTTATATATGCATTTTTTTGTATGGCTGAAAATTACCTTCTATTGTAATGCTCAAAACAAAACTTTGAGGGCACAAACAGCTCCAAAAGGGGGGTAGAACTCCAGGATACCTCCTAGAAAATTTCTTGGAATGTTGAATATGTCTATCCATGTTCTGGACCCGAACATTGCCTTTAACTTTGCACGTGCGCGAAATGCAAAAACAATTTGCACACAACCATGCAAAGTACACACATGAAGATAAAGCGAACTCACACGCAGAACAAGGAGATGGAGAACATGAACACAAGAGCTGCAACAAAACCTCGCATCCCAACAATCCTCCCCTGTGTGGGTTTTGGTTGCATATCACTCACACAAGCCTCCCCTCAAAACACACTAGGGTGAGGCACACAATTCACTAGCCTCCCCTTAAACACAAATCTTCCTCCCCTAGCACACCAAATATCACGTCATAGGCATAAACAAGCCTCTTCTGGCACAAATAGAGGATACAATACAATTGAGAGAATGCTCACAGCACATGTCGTTTGTTGTTTGTTGGAGGATTTTCTCCCCCACATAATGCACAACTTGTTGTAATGTCGTCATTGTCCTTGCCAGATTTTGATGTTGTTGTTGTTGTCGTCGATGTTTTGATCTACTTATGCAGGTAGAAAAATTGTGGGAACAGTGCCCAATGGCTATGAAGTCCAAGCCCACAGGAACGAGAGCTTGGGGAATGGACGATATTGGTGGTAGGTGGTGCAGACGCGCATCGACTAGTGAGCAACAAGGAGTCGATTTGTTTGGCGCCAACCATTGAATAGCTATTGCTATTGTGACTTGTGAGCACTGAGCAACGAGGTCATCGAGCGTGCCGGGTGTAGGGGTTGGGCCAGCGAGTTTCACAGCTACACTATAGTGGTGAAGAGGCTTTAAGCAGGCTTTGACGAAGCTGACGACATGTGCAAAATATTGCAGGTGATGACAATGCTGATGAGCGTGCAACTCGATAGATAACCAAAGAGTAACGGGGGGCGAGCTGTCGAGTAGGATCTTTGGCAAACTTCAGTTGAGCAATTGTTGACGCCGGTAGAGGATGGACGAACAAGAACGAAAGATTCATGATGCACCTACAGTACCACCAATGGAAAGATTGGGGCAAGTTTCTTGATGAGAGCAGAGCCGCGGTGTGAATGGGTCGATGACGAAGCAGTGTGGGTAGAGAGTACTCAATGGCGAGGATGCTTAGAGGTGCACTACGGTGGTTGTAGAATTTGATGAGAATTTGGCTCTAATTGGGTGGACAAGCCACATTCAGTATAAAGCGGGAGCAAAGCTGTGGTCCGCCGTTGAACTCTCCTTTAAGAGGTGGATCCCACCTCTTTTGTCTCCATAGCCACACTCATTCACACAAAATTAGAGGATAGATTAATGAACATATCTTTTCCAAATGAAACACTTTAGGGTTCAAATTGAATCTAAAAGTAAAAAGTTGCACGCACACCGTCCAATGCAAGTTGATGGAGTTTTTTATTTGTGATAGAAATCAAGCCAAAAAAGAACACGAATAAATAAATAAATGAAGCCGAAATCTACTCTAATCACTCAATAATTAGTAATATTGGACCAGGAAGGGCTCAATCAAGCAATCAAAGAGTGAAATAGTTTCTAATGATATTATGCAATGCATGGGAAATTATTATTATTAATTGCCATGCCTAAGAGAGAGAAGGCCAATGCAATCTAGTATAGTGAGAGTTTCCAAGATGTAATAGATTAGGAAATTCTAATCTAGGCCATGCTCCGATACCAATTGTAGGCTTGAGGTGGATAGGTTAGTGTGCCATGCATTTTAATGGCATGCTTGGAGAGGTTAGTGTAGAGCTTGAGAGAGAAAATATTGCACAATACAATATAGAATATAATTGCAAAATGATAAAGATTACACTTATTCAGCAGAATGTGCCTCTATGTAGGCTTATACAAAAGAGACAACCTTTTGACACATGAGTAGTGGCTTTTCTTTACACATGGGTGGTAAGGGGTTATTCACATGGGTTATTAACACTAGAATGGTAACCTAATAGGACATAAAAGTGTCCTTTCAGGATTTTGGGAAAAAATTCCAAAACCATAGTAGATCCACTCATTTTGAAAAATCCTTTCATGAGCTTATAGTTCAATAACTACTACATATGGAAAAAATGAGAAACTTGTAATTTTTCTCATCCCTTGGTCACTACAAGCCTCCAAAGTTGATGGACCAATGCATTTTGCCCAAAACAGCAATTTCTTATGGTTGATTGCATATAAATAAGAGTGGAGATTCTCGTAGGACATGAGATAAAATGCCTCGTTTACTTCAATGGGTTGGTGACCAAAACATATGGTTGCTTTTACCTCACTAATTTTTTTTTGGGCATAGAAAATAGGTACAAAAAAGTTGCTTTTTTGCCATTCTGCGGACCTATCATCAAAGTTTCTATAGTCACGCTCAATACAGATACTATATACATGTTTTCTTAGTTCTCTTTGGGCCTCTGGATTCAAAAGGAGCCATGGAGCATGTCAAAAGGATAATGGATCTCTTACAATTGGAACCTTGGGGGCAATGATAAAGTGCTAAATACAGCAAACATGAAAAAACTAGGTTTAGCATTATGACCTCTAGAAACCCATAGAAACTACTCAATATCTAGCCAAGTTTGTAGTCTATGATTAGATATGGTTACTACCTACAAAATACACAGAATTGGCCTAAGAAACTAGCAATACTGAGAAAGTTATACTTGCTACTCTAAAATGCATAGTATTCTTCAGCAAACAAAAAACTCAACCATCATCATATACTATGCTATATAGCATATTAGGTCCCCCAAAACTCAAGGAAGATTAGCTTTATGTTATACATTACACTTACAAAATCAAAATTGAATTTGGATATCAAGAAAGCCACCAAAAAAATCATAAAAGTGCTAATTTTGGCCAAAAAACAGGATTATGCAATTCTTGTAAATTGTTCATAACTTTCAATTTTAACACTTAGCTCTCCCTACAAGCATCAAAACATGTTGAGAACTATGAAGGCCTAACCTCTAGCCATCTAAACCTCACAAACATGAAGTTTAGAGTGGTATAGTTGCCAAAAATTGAAAAAAAGCCAAAAACAGGACCCGTTTTTTCACACAGTTTAGGTTCAAAAATGTTGTGCAAGAGTAAGGTTAATGGTGAGATCAATACTAAAAAAAAAATGCTAAGTTTTTTTCAGCTCATAAGGCAACTTTGTGGATATATAGCACCTAAAAATTCATTTTCATACTCTTCAAATAATTCAAGCAAAATGGTCACTTAACAGGACACAAAAGTGTCCAAGGACATAAAAGTGTCCTGTTACCATTCTAGTGTTAACACATGACACTTTTCTAGGTGGAAGAGATAAGATATGCAAAAAAACCTCGCATCCCAACAAGCAGTACTCCATCACGATGATGGGCCTCCTCTGGACAAAGGTGCAGATATTATGGCAGCTGCAACTCAATACTATAATGATTTGCTCAATGTCTCTCCTGTGGATTCACCTACAAGAAGTAATGTTGTCCAAACCCTATTGAGTGTTGTGGATCCATGCATTGAATAGGTCATTGCAAATAGAATTGAAGAGCCATTGGAAGAGGCAAAAATTTACTATGCTGTCATTAAACTACCAAATGATAAATGCCCAGGTATTTGTGGATTGTCCAAAGAGTTTATGATTTTTTTGCTAGGACTTAGGGGCATTGTATGCCCACTATTGAATGCAATATGGATTTCTCAATGTATGGACCCAACACTCAAGCAGGGGATCATTAAGCTCATCCCAAAAAGCACATTTCCTAAAACTTTGGCAGATTGGAGGCCCATCACCATGATGGGGGTGCTGTATAAATTGCTAGCCAAAGATATTGCTCTTAGAATTGCACCTAAATTGAAGAATTACATTCATTCTTCATTGAAAAGCTTTATTCGGGGGAGGTCCATACATAATAATATTTTAACAGCTCAGCTGGGCATTGAGCATGCACTCAACATAAATCATGGCATTGTCATGTTTTAGATTGACTTTATCAATGCCTTTGACATAGTGTTGTGGGACTTTGTCCAACAAATATCGAAGGAAATGGCTTTAGGGATAAAATTATCGGATTTTTTAACTTGCTTGGCTAGCATGCCTACTCAAGGATTGTCATCAATGGAAAATTATCAGATAGGATGCATATAACCAAGTCAGTTAGACAAGGTTGTCCCATTAGTCTCTTTTTTTTACAGTGGCTACCCATCCCCTTTTTTGCTATCTAGACAGAGTGGTAGCATCTTGTCATATTCAAACTTTGCATTAGGGTAGCAAACAATTACCTGGCAAAGGTTTTTCTCATGATACTTGTTTTTTCTTGAAAGCTTACAATGTCATTATTCTGAGATTCACTAAGCTGCTGGATCTGTATGCATTAGTTGTTGGGTTAACCATCAACTTGACTATTTTATTGATTGATATCTTTTTGAGATCCTTTGATGCTCTTATTTGGGCTGGCAAGAGATATCCAAAAGATCATGTCTTCAGGCATTTGGGATATCCCATAGGAGTTGGGGCTACTCAAAAGCAATTGCAGCAGTGGCTTATTGAAAGAGTAAAGGGGAAAATTGCTTCTTGGTTTTGTGGTCTATGGCCTTTGCATGCTAGATTGAGAATAGTACAAGCTATATTTGTTCCCTATATGCTTTGTTATCATCCATTATTGGACTAGTCTGAGAAAATGCTTCAAATCCTTGTGGAAGACTGCCTCTACCTCTGTCACTACGATTGCTCAAAATAATATTTTTTTTCCTCACTCTCTGGGGGCTCTTCATGTTTTCAACTTGACTCTGCATGCTCATGATAGAAGGGCATGTCTCATTAAGCATATGCTTGAAGCAGACAATGATTGGTCCTTATGCATGTGGAAAATATTAGAAGCTTCAGTGGTCTACTTCCATGGTGTTTGGCACCTAGCTTCTTGGGATAAATTGTTTTCAGGAGATTCACTTAATATTGGCTTTGATGTTAGTACTATGCTTATTGAATCTTCGAAAAATTCAAGTGCTTTCTTGTTGTGGAAAGGCAGAATAAGATATATAGGGAATTATTTGAGGTTTGAAAGTCTGATTTGGATTTTGTTTTTCACGTGCTACATGCTAAATTGATTAGGAAACCTACACTCTCTTTGTTTAAAAAAGGGGTTTGCCAAACTGATCAAATGTTGGACTCTAATCTATAGTTGAAATTCTTTTTTTGCAACTAGAAGGTGGCAATCTCCATCTGCTAAATTTAACAAAAGTCAACGGTGTCAGACACATGTATACAGGATAGATATAATAAACAATGGAATTTACACATGATTGAGAAGTGGTGGTTACATGTATTGTCTGATGTATGGTCTATACCAAATCACTTTAAGTTTTTTTTTGGTGGATAGTCTGTACTTGGGTCCTGCCAATTGCTCAAAATTTAAAGAAGAAAGGGTTCACTGATGGTAAATGTTGTGTGTTACCATATACATGTGGTAGTAATGTGTGTGAACACACTAGGACCGCCGGGGCAGTTTTTCCCTCTTTAGGCGGTTTTTTCCCCCGTTCATTGTATATACGCCCATCACTCTAGGGATATCTATCTTTCCATTGCACACTAAGTAACACGCTCTCTATTGTGTGCCTTCAGCTTTCTTTGTCTTCTCCAAGTTGTGTGCGTTTCTCTGCAACCCTAATTCCAACAATTGGTTTCAGAGCAAGTTGCATCCTCCTAGGCTTCATCACCAGCTGCTCCAGCACACGCCTGCTCACTTTCTCCTATTTCAATGAGCTTTATTAAGTGTTTGCAAGTCGACAAAAATTTCCGGAAAACTCGTAGAGCTTAGTCTGCTTAGATTTTCGATTCGGGCTCATTTCGCCCTCCGTTTCCACTACAGACAGTACTGCACAGGCTATTTTGTCATTTTGTGCATAATTTATGTCAGTGTCGTTTTCTGCATAACAGGTGCATCATAGTCTTCTACGGTTTGTGCTATATATCATGTGTTGTTCCCACTCCGTTTCTCCTATTTTAGAGCATTTTTCACATTAGGTGCAGCATTTACCATGGCTGACAACAACATAGATGTGTTCAAGATGTTTGCTGTTGAGGACAGGTTGGATGGGGACAACTACCCTATGTGGGCTTATATGATGCAACATGTTCTTGTGTCAAAGGTGTTGGAGCTATATATGGCTCACTCTACTGAACTTGGTCTCACCTATATATTTGTATCTTGTCCTCAAAATGAATCAGTCTTTGGGAGCGTATATGGTATGTCTCTTGTCTCGTCTCTCTCTCTCTTTCTCTCTACATTTCAACATCTCTCTCTTTCTCTCTACATCTCAACATGGTATCAGAGCGGTAACGATCACGCGCCGATTCAATTCATGATGACAACAGTATGTGTATGCGATTCGCATGTAAGATTCAAAATTGTTACAAATTTTATTTTTGAGCGTTGATTCTTGTTAACTGTGGTTGTTTTGTGTTAAGAAGAATATGATTAGTGTTTTATGTGGCGTTTAATTATAATCAATCTAATCGTTGATTACGTTTTCTTGTTAATGACACCCTGAACTTCATCTCAATTTTTCTTGTTGTTCTGCTCAAAATTTGAAGAAACGGTATGACACTTTTCATCCAAAACTTGTTCGTCTCCTCAAGCTCTTCGATTTGAGTTCTAGGTTTGCGTCAATCGGAGTTCGCAGCAAAAAGTTATGCTGTTTTTACTGCAATAGAGCTTGACGCAGCTTTCTTCGTCCTACTTCTTCGTGAAGCGTCCGCGATCGTTTTTCTTATTTTGGCGTTAACTTTTTCGAGAAGATTTATCTTTTTTCTATTCGTATTGTGGCCGTCAATCTTGCGTCTCATGCCACTCTATTTTGAGGACTCGTTTATTATTAACGTCTCCTTTACCCTGTCTTTTTTGGGTGACGTCTCTCACATCTTTGGACGTTCCTTGAGCATCCTTCTTACGCTTATCGTTGACAAAACGCAGTACTCATATCTCTCTCATTCTCAATTGCGACCTTCACCATATATGGTGTGCAGATTCTGCGATCTTATCTTATACGTCTTCTCGCAACAAGATATGGCTATGAATATTCTTCATTACTTTCATTGATGATTTCTCACGGTATACGACTGTATTTCTTCTTAGACAAAAATCTAAAGCCTTATCTGTTTTCAAACAATTCCACAAGGCTGCGGAACTTCAAACTGGTCGTCGCCTTAAGAAGCTTCGTAGTGACAATGGAGGCGAATATGTTTCTCGAGAGTTTGTGAGTTACTGTGCTGACAATGGAATTCATCATGAACACACTATTCCATATTCGCCCCAAGAGAATGGTGTTGCTGAACGAAAGAATCGTACTATTCTCAATGCTGTAAGATGTATGCTTATTCATTCTGGCTTATCTCGTGTTTTTTGGGCTGAAGCTACTTTGACAGCAGTATTTATTCTAGATCATCTTCCTACTTCAACACCCCCACTAGTAAGATACCCATCACAGCATGGACAGGTGACATTCCTTCTGTATCTCATTTTCGAACCTTTGGATGTATTGCTTATATTCATGTTCCCAAAGAAACACGAACAAAGCTTGATGCTCCTGGTCTTAAAGTTATTTTTATTGGATATTCTGACACTTCCAAAGGCTACAAATTCTATGACCCTTCCTCCAAGAAAGTAATTGTGAATCGTGATGCTACTTTTAACGAATAGCTTATGGGAGGCTCATGGTCCATGGATGATTCTGATGATACTAAATCATTGCTTCAGGCTTTTCCATTTCTTTCAGAAGATGAAACTCTTCCTATAGAGCAACTTTCCTCCTCACAACCATCCATTCCAAATGTTGCCAATGATGATATTGATATTTTTGTTGATCTGCCTATTGATTTTGAACATGGCTCATGTCATGTTTATGATGACGATATTGCTGATAATGCTTTTTCTACTTCGGAAGATCCCGCTACTTATGATGAAGCTATCTCTTCACCACAAAAGGATCAATGGCAAGAGGCTATGGAAGCAGAGTACGATTCTCTTATCTCTAAAGGTACATGGATACTAACTGAATTACCTCCTGGTCGTACACCTATGAAATGTAGGTGGGTGTATAAAACAAAAGTAAAAGCAGATGGATCTTTTGACAAGTTCAAGGCGTGTTTAGTTGCAAAAGGTTACTCCCAAGTAGCTGGTGTTGATTATCAATAGACATTTTCACCAGTTGTTCGCATTACAAGTGTTTGAGTTTTATTGGCATTTGCTGTTCAATTTGATTTAGAAGCTCATCAAATGGATGTGCGAACTGCTTTTCTTAATGGTGACTTGGAAGAGGAAATTTATATGGAACAACCAGAAGGGTTTATTATTCCAGGTAAAGAAGACCTTGTTGCTCAACTCCATAAGGCACTATATGGTCTCAAAAAAGCTTCGCGAGCCTAGTATACAAAATTTGATCTTTTTCTCACCTCTAAAGGATTCATCTCTTGCTCGTCAGACCCCAACTTATACATAAAACGCCAAGGTAGCAGTTTTGTGATTCTTGCTCTTTATGTGGATGATACCATCCTTGTTTCCAATGAATTGGGATTTCTTCAGCAAGTGAAAAAGTTATTGTCTTCTGCATTCGATATGGTGGATCTTGGAGAGATTCACTCTTGTTTTGGCATTCAAATCCAATGGAACCGTACAAAAGGTATTTTATTCCTTCGACAGTCAAAGTTTATTGCAGATACTATTCAAAAATTTGGTATGGAATCTGCACATTCAGCCAACACACCTTGTCTTGCGAGCTCTACGAAGAATGCTTCTGACAATGGCGGTCAACTTGTCACAAATCAACCTTATGCTAACTTGATTGGATGTCTTCAGTTTGTTGGCATGAACACTCGTCCTGATATTCTGTTTGCTGCTAACTATCTTGGACAACATCTTGCATGTCATCCTCTTAAGCATTGGTCTGCTGCAAAGCGTGTATTGAAATACTTGAAAGGCACTACAGATTTTGGTTTAGTCTATCGACGACAACTCACATCGGATTCTATGCAATCTCTTTCTCTTTTGGGTAACACAGATGCAGACTGGGCAAGCTCACATTTATCTATGCGATCAACTAGTGAAAATTGCTTCTTTATAAATGGTTGTCTTGTTTCTTGGACCAGCAAGAAACAACGTTGTGTTGCAGTTTCTATGACTGAGTCAGAATATGTTGCGGCATCACCTGAGCTCGTGAGTTGATTTGGCTTCGACAAATGATGGTTGATATTGGTCACTCTCCTCTTTCTAGCACACCCTTGCAGTGTGACAACCAAAGTGCTAGTAGTCTTGCAAAAGACTATGTTCAACATAATAAGTCAAAGCACAGTGCTGTCCATTATCATTATGTCAGGTATGAAGTACGCAAGGGAACCATTATGGTTGAACAATGTCCAAGTGACCAGATGATTGCAGACATTTTGACCAAAGGCCTCAATGAGTCATGTTTCATCCTCTTGCGCTCGGAGCTTGGAGTTGCTTCAGCCTCACTCTTTCTAGATTAGCTTCTTTTCTATTGTAATAGCTTTGTACATATGACATTGTAATCTTTTAGGTACCATGCACTATGCACACTCCACATTTTCACCTTGTGATATCTAAGTCACTTGAATATTTGTACATAGATGCACAATTCACTTTCACATCATCACCGGTGGTTCATATTTCACATTGTATAGGGGCTTGGGTTTTTCCCTTGAACTCCCCAAGGGTTTTTTCATCCAAAGCTAGAGACCTTTGTTTGAGTGGGGGTGTTGGAGCTATATATGGCTCACTCTACTGAACTTGGTCTCACCTATATATTTGTATCTTGTCCTCAAAATGAATCAGTCTTTGGGAGCGTATATGGTGTGTCTCTTGTCTCGTCTCTCTCTCTCTTTCTCTCTACATCTCAACAAAAGGGTGTCTGGAACATTGTGCAGGGCATTGATGTACGTCTTGGGTCTGAGGATGTAGGCGATGTTGAGGATGTTGCAGGTCTTGCTGCAAGGATTGCTACTGTTAGAGTTGTTTTGCCTACGACAGATCAAGCTCATTGGGATGTACAGGATGCACAAGAACATGCATTGATTGCGTTGTCTATAAAATGCACCATTGTTCCTCACATTCGTTCAGCAAAATCTGCAAAATAGGCTTGGGATATTCTAGCAGGTCTTTATGCAAACCGCAATGAGGCTAAAATTTATTTGTTGCGTAAAGAGCTGAAGTCGAAGATTATGCATGAGAAAGATGATATGGACACCTTTCTTGCTGGTGTCAAGGATATGAATGAGTAACTTATTTCTGCAGGTGAAGTCAGTTCAGACAGTTCCCTTGTGTAGATTGTTCTTGATGCCTTACCAGATTCTTACCAGACTTTTGCTAGTACTTGGAGACTTATGACCCAAGGAAATCCAAAATTTGTCAAGTTTGATGCATTATGCACATTGCTATTGCAAGAGTCACTTTCCAGAAAAAACAGGACTAGACAGTGTGCAGTTGAACATGCTTTTATTGCTTCTCAAAGAAAGGGTGGTAACAACAATGCAACCACTTCTTATGGTTCTGCTGCGAGTGGCAAAACTTTTGTTCCCAATGCTTCTGCTAGCAACACTTCGTCTGGCTATTCTGGTGATAAGGGCAAAAAGAAGATGCATTGCCATTATTGTAAAGCTAATGATCACTTGATCAAGTCGTGTCCTAAGTTGAAGGCCAAAGAGGCTAAGAAGAGAGGGCGGTTCCACTGCAAATGCAGCCATTGTTGAGTCTTCTCTAAAAGGAGATTGTAATGTTGATGTTGATGCAGAATGGGCTTTTAGTGCAGAGTGCACTTGCAATCCTGCTGTGCATGATGCATGGTTGCTACAGATTCACATGTGTGGTATTTCGACAGTGGTGCTACAAAGCACATTACCTCTCATCGTGAATTGTTCACCTATCTCGAGTCTGTCCCTCATGGGAATTCAGTCACTTGTGCCAACAATGCCTCTTATCTGGTTCAGGGAGTTGGAAAGATTGTGCTTACTGCTGCAAATGGCAGTTCCTTCACACTTGATGATGCACTTTATGTACCTGGGATCAAGAAGAATCTCTTGTCTATATCCGCACTTGCTAGACGTGGACTTCTAGTCAAATTTGTGGATGACAGATGTACAATTCATGATCTCAGTTTTGGTGATGAAATTGTTGCATCTGGCCTTTTGTGTCGTGGGTTGTATAATCTCACTTTGTATGACAAGTGTGGACAGAATTTTGCAAATGCAGTTGCAAATTCAAGGGCTATTTCAAATGCAAAACTTTGGCATGCACGTTTGGTCATCTGAATTTTGTCAGTTTGCTACGTTTGCAAAAATCTGATATGGTTGCTTCTTTGCCGCCTCTTGAAGCACCTGTCAAACATGTTTGTGAAGGCCGTATTCTGGGTAAAATGCAGTGTTCTAAGTTTCCAAAGGATGGTTCACTTAGGGCCACATGCAGGTTGTAGCTTGTTCATAGTGATCTTTGTGGGCCCATGTAAACTCCATCCTTGGGCAATTGCCTTTACTTAGTGACTTTCATTGATGATTACTCCAGGCATGCATGGGTATTTCTGCTTAAACGAAGTCCGAAGTTTTTATGTGCTTCAAACAATTTCTGGCTATGGCTGAAAATGTCTCAAAATGTACTATGGGCACCCTCCGTTCCGATCGAGGGGGGGAGTATATGTCTCATGAATTTAATGCATTTCTAGCTAGTGGTGGGATAAAACACCAATGTACTGTGCCTTATACACCTCAACAAAATGGTGTTGCTGAGAGGAAAAGTAGGTCACTGACGAAAATGGCACGATGTATGGTCAAATGTTAAGCTTTGCCGCATTCTTTTTGGCTTGAGGCCATCATGTGTGCCACTTATGTACTTAACAGGTGTCCTACGGAAGCTTTGCAGTCTATTACTCCATATGAAGCATGGCATGATATAAAGCCTTCTATTGAGCACATGCGTGTTTTTTGCTGTTTGGCATATGCTTTGGTGCCACAAACACAATGCATAAAATTGGATGATAAGGCTGTCAAATGTATTTTTGTTGGTTATAGTGTTGAAAGAAAAGGTTACATGTTATATCATCCGCAAACAAAGCATATTCTGGTTTCATGGGATGTAGTGTTTGTGGAAGATTCTGTTCAACACTTGATGTCATGTACTAGAGACAATAGTGTAGGCTCATAGGACATTTATGACACTTTTTTGCCTCTTTTCATTGGTGGAAATACGAATGTAAGATCCAATGAGGCAAATGTACAGCCTATGGGGGTTTCTGAAAATGTTACAGATCAGCCTATAACTGATGCAGATGTACATGATGTACTTGATGAGAAAAGGGCTGAAAATGAGCAGGCTAGAGGTATGCCATAATGGCTGGTGCACACTTTGCGTGACAATAAATTGGATGCACCTTTGTCTAGTCATACTCGCTCACGCTCTCGCCATGCATCTAATGCATTAGATTGTTATGCTTTGGGTGTGTCTAGCTTACATGATGTTGAGGAGCCTCTGTCTTTTGATGAAGCACAAAATTTAGAAAATTGGATGGTTGCCATGCAATCAGAATATGATGCACTTATAGAAAATGACACATGGACTTTATGTGATTGGAATCCTGCAAAAAGGCCATTGGTACGAAGTGTGTGTACAAGTTGAAACGCAAGCCGGATGGTGAGATCGATCGCCATAAGGCACGACTTGTTGCAAAGGGTTATGCACAGAAAAAAGGCATAGATTATGAAGAGATAGCTCATTGACAGCTCATTTTGGTTGGGATGTTCATCAATCAGACATTGTTATTGCTTTCTTGAATGGTGACATATTTGAGGAAGTTTATGTAACGCAGCCTCGCGGTTTTTTCATAAAAGGACCAGAGGACAAAGCATATAGATGTAAGAAGGCTTTGTGTGGGTTGAATCAAAATCCTCGTGCTTGGTATGAGAAAGCTGACACTCATTTGGTCAAACGAGGCTTTCGTAACAGTCCAACAGAAAACACATTGTATGTAAAGCGTGAGGGTGATGTACTTCCAATTGTGGTTCTTTATGTCGATGATTTGTTGATCACTGCACCAAATGAGAGAGAGACAGAGAGAGAGAGGAGAAAACAAAAATAAAGAAAGAGAGAATAAAAAACCAAAGAGAGATCGATAGAGAGGGGGAAAAGAAAGAGAGAGGTAAGGGGAGAAAACAAAGAGAGAAAGAGATTACGTTAAAATTTAAATTAGATTAGGTTAGATTACATTTAGATTTATGTTTATGTTGAGTCAAAGATTAGGTTAGATTTAGATTTACGGTAGATTAAGATTAAGTTAGATTTAAAATTAGGAAAGTATTAAAGATTAGCTAGCTATATTAGATTTAAGTTAGATTACATTTAGGTTTAGGATTTGAGATTGGATTAAATTTAGGTTTATGTTGAGTTTAATATTAAATTAGATTTAAATTAAGATTAAGACAAGATTTAAAATTAAGTAGATTAAATTTAGATTTAAGTTATATTACATTTAGGTTTAGGTTAGATTTAAGATTAGATTAGATTTAGGTTTATTTTGATTTTAAGATTAGACTAGATCTAAATTTATGTTTGATGGACTAACTTTTTTTAGATTTTAGTGCATGTCAATGAAGGTGCGCTTTGGCCAAAGAGCAAACACTAGTTACACAACATTATGTGTATTCCTATCAAAATTTGACACCTGTTAACTCACACACTAACCATATTCAATTAGCTGCGAATCACCACATGTTCAATTAGGTTAGATTTTAGATTGATTTTTTATCTTAGAGTCTACCTTCGGGATTACGGTAAAAAACGTAGAGTGAGACGAACGGTGATCCCTCTCTTCCTCTCTACAGATGCGACCTTAAGTTGGAAAGCTTTCAACGTCATGATATTCAGATTGGAGGCCAATATGTAATGTGCTAAGTAATCCCTCGAGCAAAGATCTACTGTGAAAAGATGTTAAGATGATGTGAAATGCTACAGCTAGAGAAGAGGCAAAGGGGTTTTGTCCACTACATGCACTATCATGTAGACGTGGGTGTGTAGATTTCTCATACCCCCAAATATAAGCATTCACCAATAAAGACAAGATCATAACCTAGTGGTTTTGATCTTTGTGCACCTCTAGACCAAGGTGTGTGGGGATTGGACATGACTAGAGAATGTGAGGTAGTCTACAGTGTGAAAAAATAGAGAGAGAGAGAGAGAGATAGAGAGAGAGAGATAAAAGATGGAGGATGCCAATAGAACATTAAATTTATGTTCAGGTTATAAGGATTTACCCTCATTATCAGTAGTGAAGAGGATGTGGGGCCGTCCAACCGAAACACCTATCTCTCAACGAGGATCTTATGTCCTTGTAATCAATGCAAGTATGTTGTGCGATGGACAAGACGCCTTTCTTTGCAGCATGTTCATGAATTTGGCGAGTTCAATCCATCTATTATAGATCGAGTTGTTGCGAATTCTAACTCGTTGGACTCTAACACTGGCCAATAGGCTTCAATCTTGCAACCCAATAGACGTGTTCAAAGGCGCTTTGGTCAAGCAGCATATGTGAGGTAATCGGGATGGCACCCTCTTTGTAATTGCAGCCTCAAAATTCCTGCTTATGGTGATGCCTTTGATGATGGCCATGGTAGTGTCGATGATGTTGGTCTCAAGCTCTCAGATGTACTGTGGCGAACATTTTAAGTGTCCCTTTGGCATACACAACTTGATGAGGTAATCGGGAAGAGTTTGCAAGCCCTATCACTCTACCATTGAGGTTCAGTGCAAGACCAGCTGCAAGAGCATACATATCTAGAGTTTTCATACATCTCTGAATATTGATATTGTGGGCCTTCAAAAATAGAAAGGTGTCATCCACAAACCCTTTGCCCGAGATATCCTTACCTCCTAATTTGAGGGTTTGCAAATAGCCCTGTTGTGCCAGTTGATCCAGGTATGCGTGTAAAGAGTGGGAGGACACAACAAAAGAAAGAGGGCTAACAGGACATCCTTGTCTTACCAATTTGGAAAAATATATTTTGTCAGAGAGTTTACCATTAATAATCAATCTCGAGTAAGCATGTTCACCAAGCAGAGAGATACAACTGATGATCCGAGGGAAAAACTCCATACCTTGCATGATTGGTTGCACAAAGTCCCACTGCACCCTCTCCCTCTCTCTCTCTCTCTCTCTCTCTCTCTCTCTCTCTCTCTCTCTCTCTCTCTCTTTCTCTCTCTCTGTCTCTGTGTGTGTGTGTGTGTCTCTCTCTCTACCCTGATGCGGCCAACCTTGCCGACCTCTCCTAGTGCTGCATGGCAAGGCTCTTCTACAACATCCCCGTGGTCCGAGTAGGAGGATAGCCATACCACACAATTTGAGAGAGAGGAGGCTCACTGACCCCGACCAATTCTGAGAGACCTTGGGCCGAGAGGCCATGTGCAATGTTTTCAGTTTTTGCATGGGCTACGACCTTTACTCGCTCCAGCGATTGTGTCATTGCAGGTTGTCATGGGTTCATGTTATTTTATTTGTGTGTGTGTGTGTGTGTGTGTGTGTGTGTGTGTGTGTGAGAGAGAGAGAGAGAGAGAGAGAGAGAGAGTGAGGGGGGGAGGCTATAACCACACCCTGGGGTTTGAACTTGTGACTACCTGCAAAACAATAACGTCTCCACACCCCTCCACCCACCTACGAGGTTGTGCCCACACCTTGTGGCGAGGGTAGCAAAACAATAGGATAGTCAAGTGATAAGAGGGTGTTAGCCAATTGTGCATCAAAATCATCTCTCTCTCTCTCTCTCTCTCTCTCTCTCTCTCTCTCTCTCTCTCTCTCTCTCTCGCTCTCTCTCTCTCTCTCTCGCTCTCTCTCTCTCTCTCTCTCTCTCTCTCTCTCTCTCTCTCTCTCTCTCTCTCTCTCTCTCTCTCTCTCTCTCTCTCTCTCTCTCTCTCTCTCTCTCTCATTTTTCACGAAATAGCACTTAGAAAGGATACCAGAGCTTGAAAGTCCATGAGGGAGGCCAATGCTAATAGAGATGTCCCTTCTTGTAGACTTCTCTGCTACCTGTCTTCCTCTCCTTCTCCCTCAAATTAAAAATTTGCTAGGTTTGAGCCTTAGTAAATTCAATATACACATCAAATCCCCACCTCCAAAAGAGTGTGGATCACCACATGAGAGCCTTCTGTTGGAGCTAAGTGAGCTATATATAGCTCCAACACCTTCTTCTCTACTACCTACGTGCAAAGGCACTGCCCTTTTTGAGGCTCTTTCTTTCATACCTCTTTGTAATGGCAACCTCAAAAGTCCTACTTATGGTGATGCCTTAGATGATGGCCATGGTAGTGTCGATGATGTTGGTCTCAAGTTCTAAGGTGGACCGTTGGGAACATTTTAAGTGTCCGTTTGGCATACACAACTTGATGAGGTAATCGAGAAGAGTTTGCAAGCCCTATCACTCTACCATTGAGGTTGAGTATGAAGCCTAGCATAACAAAGATTAGGCCTTTTACTTTATATGTGTGGTGGCTACGCTGCTAAATGCATACCATATCACACATTATTATGCGTCTATAATTGCTTTAGGAATTTGGTTTTTTTGTTTGCGAAGCTTTCTTCTTCCCAATATAGTGTGTCATCCCCTCGTATCTCATGGCTATTGGAATGCAATTATCCTATCTATAAAATGAAATGAGTGGCCAGCATGTGGCTGCAAATCTATGACGTTATTTGTAGATCTATATCTATATTAAAATGATAGAGGCGAGGCACTTGGGAGCATTTTCTTGCAGCTATGCTTTTGAACTCCTAGCCTTAGCATCTATCGCGCAACCACCTTGGCATATCCTTGCATTGGCATGTCACTTAGTGCCACATTGTGGCATTTCCTTGTTTGCAGGTTGTTGCACTAGGCTGTAATCTTTGAGGCTTTGTGCTGACATTGATATGTAGGGCCGCACCCACCCTTGGCATTGAGATGTGGGGCAGTTTCACACTCACCATCCATGACCGTGCCAGGCCTAGCTCTCAATGCATTTGTTGAGGTACGGACATCTGGATACAATGGCCTATAGCAATGCTGGCCGTCGTCGAGCTGTATGAAGATGAGATAATCATCAGCTGGCACGCCTGATCACAAAAAAAGAGCATTAATTTATGAATAATATAGGTTATGCCACAATAACATCATCGTTGATTGCTGCATGCCATAACAACATCATCAGCGTTAATTGTTGCATGCCATAACAAGATCATCGTTAATTGCTGCATGCCTGCGCGCTGCTGCTCTTGGGCCAAGGCGCTGCCTGCTAGCAACATCGCCACACAAATGCATACATGAGGCGCCAACGTCGAACTATTCCTCCTGCCTTCCGTCTTGCTTCTCTCCTTCTCCTATTACAGTAATTACTAATGATTTAAAAAATGAAGTGCCTTGTGGCCCTTTATATGGAGATTACACTCCATGGTCCTATTTCTGTGGGAATATATTAGATTATTAGAAGGTTTGAATTCCCCTTGATTTTTTAGGTTCCCCTACCTTGAGGTAATTTGAAGTATAATGGTGAATTCAAAAAGGTGGGGTTCAGTGACCGAAATACACGTAGTTAAAAACTCACATGTGAAAAAATCGACAAGTAAAATAGTCACTTTATTTGGAGCTTCTCGCAATAAAGTTTTGTAGGTCGTAGGGATAGCTACATTGAATCTATGTTTCTTTAGAACACTCCTCAAGCATATCCAAGAGTGAAGACACATATCAGGAGACCTTGATAAACAATGCAATCTTAATGGGGATCCTTCTAGTGGTAAAGCGATTATATTCGGATGCTTTTACATTAAGTCTCTCTTTATTTTGTACGCCTTTTCACCTTCAAAGGTGAAGTTGAGGTAAATTCCAAAGTTGGCAGGTGTGATTACAATAAATCCATGTTTCTTTCAAGCACTTCTTAGGCATGCCCATGAGTGAAATTAGACATGGTCAAAAAGGGCACATCTTGATAGACAATGAAGTCTCAAGGGGGACTTAAGTGACTATATTTGCAGGAATTTGACAAAAAAATAATTAATATATGTTTCAAACTTTGTAGGTTTGATTACATTAAGTATATGTTCCTTTCTAGCACTACTTAGGCATACGTAAGGCTGAAAGACATGGACAAAGAGGGCACATATCAAGAGATCTTCATGGACGACTAGATCTCAAGGGCGAACCTTTTAGAGCTATAGTGATTATATTCGAAGGATTTTCCACCTTCAAATCATCTACGAGTTCAACGTTGATAAACCACTATTTGTTTGTACATAGTAGGAGCTATATGCATGGAAATATGTATATAAGGAGGTGTTTACATGAATTTGGAAGATTTTCTAATGTGATATTTGTTTTCAAGTATGGCGAACGATGTATACATGTGAAATAGTCATGTTGTGTGTCGACGGTCAGGCACATGCACGTGCCTGGACATGATAATAGATTTTAGGGATCCCAATGGGATTTTCCTGTTCTCTTGTTATGTGTAATCTTTATCTTTAATGTCACTTCGAATTTCAATGGCTCTTAAAAATGATGAGTGACCCAGCCAGGGCTTCGTTACTTTCACACTTTATTCATATGTTTAGGTTTATGGATGACCTATGTAGCCTGAACAATCCCATGTTCGAAGAAATGCTTAGAGAGATTTATCCGACCTGTCTTAATATTGAACCTACCTTCGTAGATAGAATAATGAGGCTTGATAAATGGTTTGTCTCTAGGACTCACTTCTTGAATATCGAGATTACTTTAACTCCCCCATTCCTGGGTAATTTTTATACTCGTTTCTTTTGGAAAAGAGAAAATCTGAAGATCAAATCCTCTGTATTTACCAAAAGGAAAAGCAATAGACCCTTTAAAAACTCCTTACACATATGTCTAGGAATGCTGTTCCTTATAGTTTATGCCTCGTCAGACAACTTTTTAGCATATGAAGAAATCAACACTCTGATTACCAAGTTTATCAATAATGGGTTTATTAAAAATGACCTTGTTGCATGTATCTACAATTCCTTAAAAATGCATAAATGGTCCGGCCTTAAGTATGACCTACAAAACTTGATTAGTCTCATTAAACTAGAATAAAATACTCTTCAGTAAATATTTCTGTAAAGAAAACCCTTTCTTTTCGAAATCTTTTTTTCTCTTGTCAAGGTAGTAGGCCCATTTTCTTGGGGTCTACTACCTCGTAGAATATGGTGATTGGGAATGAGTGGGCATACACACACACACACACACACACACACACACACACACACACACACACACACACACACAAACACACAATTGCATTGATCCTTACTCATGTTTCTCTACAAATAGTTATAATGAAAAAGCATGGCATTGAGTCTATAAAACTTTTTTTCTTTTTTTCACCATTACATCTCATTTAACCCATCCATTACACGATCACACAGGCAGCTGTCACAATAGTAACAAATGTTTGGGCGCTCAGCCAAAGGTAATATATGGTTAACTAAAATCACTCCTAACTCTTTAAAATAGGGTGTCTGGTTAAAGTATCCTCGTAAGGGTATGCCAAATGAGGATACAAATATATTTTATGATGTGGTAGAAGGTGTGCTTGCAAATATAACCGATCAGTAAATCCACGCTTTATTAAGTGTCCCACATTATAATACTGTGGCCCTATACCTAGGGCTTCCCTGGCCATCACCAGATGGATGTTATTCTTGAAGTGTTCTCGACCCCAAAGGGTACGTCACCCGTGTTATTCTATTTTGATATGTCCACCATTTCGTGTAGATGTTCCTAATTGAGGGAATAGAAGACGCTCATAATGGAGCATGGTGGTCTCCTAGATTGACTCTCTTGACTGTTGCAAATGAGCAAGAGATATCGCTAATGTTTGTTCTTAAATATAAGACATAGCTGATAAAGTATAAAGACACAGCTAAAGACAAGCTGTGGAAGAAACTTGTAAGCTCCTATAAGATAAGAAGTGCCCAAGTTGGTTACACTGCATGCTGTGATAGAATATGCCTGTCTTATATAGACCTTCATTGCAACCTCTTTTTAGATGTTATCTGTACTAAATACCCTCCTTATGTGCCCTCACTTCTTGAATACTGTACCACTGTAACTTTTTTTCATGCCATATATTTCCCTTGGAACATACCTATTTGGCAATCCGACTGATATTAGTCTCTTATAATATGTCGATATTATTGGTAATTATTCGTCAGAATCCTTCTAATGTCGGAGTCCTTACCGCATAAAAAATCTTTTGAGGCGGGCTTCGGCTTTAGTTAAAAAAAGTCTTAACTAGGTATTGCCACTTACTATTTCTCTTATTTTCTTCACTAGCAGTAAATGGTAATGGGATTCATTTTTAGCCTCATTTTTGTAATTATTATAATAGTGAGTCCATGCTGCCTATTAAGCCTAACCTTTTGTATCACCGGTATGGCGTGTTCTTGCTACCGCCTGCATATTGTGACCCTGTCCTTTTGGATGCTCTATCACATGCTACCTTCTGTTTAAGAAAGGTGTTTACACTAACTAGCGGCTTTTGCGCTTACGACTCACGGATCTTGCACTATTACAATCCCTAATGACCCAGGCTGTAAGTGATAAACATGAGTGCATTGATAGCTGGCTACTGTCTGGTCTTATCACCTACAGCTAGACTGTGTCGTCTATAAATTCCACATGGAATGTGATCAGGTGAGTACTAAACTCCCTTAGCAATTGTTATGTGACTGTTAACTGTGGGGAGTGCAACATGCCTAAAATTAAAGAAAATGCAGTTGTGGAGTTGTCTTCTCCTCCGAGTTGAGAGGTGCTTTATTTTTTAAAATTGTTGTCACTCGGCTTGCTTTTAAAATGGGGTTGAGCGGATTTAGTTAAGTTTATGAGTAATGGGATAAACTTAAGTTAGATAGCATGCTTTATGGTTTTAAAATTGCTCATTGGATGGATTTATGATGGATTGGAGGTTGTGATTCTATGTGGGTTGTTGATGCTGATTTCCGTAAAATAATTTCTCAATATTGATTACGTGCTGGAAACTGAGGTATTGCAAGTTTTTGAAAAGTTTCGGAGGATAAAAAAATCTTCAAGACCTTCTTGATTGTGCCGGGCTGGTTTTATATGACTGTAAAAATGCTTGGGTAATTAGTAAAATTCCTGGTTTGAGTTACTCTCGCTAATTAGACAGACTTTAGATCGAATGTGGCTCAGTTCCGGGGTCTGTTCACTAATTTTTTTGATAAGTGTAAGCTCACTGTCATATTGAGTAGTAGTTTCCGAGGAGCTGCCCTATCTTGAAAAGATTTGTAAATGTTGAATAGCATCACTTACCCTATTGATGTAGTATTTTTTACATTTTTACTTGATCTCTTTTACCTTCTTACATCACTTACTTGTAAGATTGCTGACAATTGCTAACCGAGCGTTTTCTTGTTTACTATGGTTGCAGGTGCGGGCTACCTTCTTTGATTAAAACATACTGTTCGACGTGGTTGATGACATGGGGGTTTTATTTTACCTTAAAGCAACATCACTTCTAAATTGGGGATTACTTTTTCCCTTGTTTTACTCTGTTCTCTTCACTACCTTGTACAAAATTTATTTTCAATAGCAAATGAATTATTGTACAATTCCATTGTATTTACCTAGAATTTCTTGTCTGTGAACAGGTTTTGTTCTTTTGCGTATATGTATATTTTTAGAACTGCTACCCACACACACACACATCTCTCCAATAGAAGTCATGGCCAAAACCCTAATCAAGTTTGTCAAAACTTGATCTTCTTCTTCACACTACACTCTCTCTCTCTCTCTCCCCTAATTCTCAAGCTTTCCATAGCTTGAATTCCTTTTGCCTCTTACCATTATCTCATTCCAAGTAGCCAAATTAGTGGTCTTCAAGCAAAGTGAAAAGCCAACTACATCCAAAGCAAGCAGAAGACTAGACCATACACACACTAAGGTAACGTTTTCTTATTCTTTTATTCTTAAGCTCTCATTTTTCCTTTAAGCAAGCCTTTTCCTTGGGAAGAAGAAAAAACTACTTAATTTTTTTGTTTCCCTCTAATTATGGTTCATTACTACTAACCATGTTGCTAGCAGCTAACCCTAATGTTATTTCAAGTTCCATTGTTTCAAGTTCTCTAGATTAGTAGACTGATATGGCATAGAGAGAGTAGAAATCACTCTCTTTAACCATAGGTGACTGGAGATCGTAAGTATATTTCAACTTCCGTTCTCTAGATTACCAGACTCATATGGCATATAGAGAGTAGAAAGAACTCTCTTTAACCATAGGCCACTGGGGATCATTCTTATATTTCAAGTTCAGTTCTCTAGATTACCAAACTAATATGGCACAAGCAGATGTGGATGGTGGATCAGACGACAGATGTCAGCGGCACAAGCACAATCATGTGCACCTCTTTGAATGCCAAGCGTGCTCATTTGATTAGCATTCCCCATGAGGTCTTGGTGGAAGGTGCAAGAGTTGGAGCAGGATATTTTGTTGTATGCACATTATACACCATTAAAGGCATTTTTTTATTTTTAGAGCACATTACATGTTATAGAATTGACATTTCATTATTTATTGCAGCTGACAGGTGGAAAAGACTAGACCCAACTTGGCCTATGCGAATGGATATGTATATCATGTACATTTTATTATTCAAGTGCTCTTTTATGAGCTTTGGACATTTATGACCGGCCGGCCAGTTTGTACTCACTTTGACCATTCAAGAATCTATAAATTAAATACGTGCAAGAGGGAAATGGTCACTCTTGCACGGGGGGAGATTGCACTCAGTGTCCGTCTCATTCTTCTCACCTCTCTTCTCTTCTCTCTCGCCGTGCCGGCGTAGCACTCCGCTCTAGGAGGTGCGACTGCACATGATCTCTCAATCTCTCTCACTCTTTGTCTCTCTCTATTCACATATCTTGCGATCAGGTGACCACGTGATTGTGCCAGGTATGCCGATTACTCTATTTTATGCTCTTTACTGTGTTATTTGGGGTATTTCGTAGGGCATCCACGCTCCCGTATGTAGCAGTGGTATCAGAGCTGAGGCTACGCTCCTGTGATTGCATATTCGGATAACCAAAAGGTAAGTGCTCTTGTTTTCTTTTGGTTTTCAAAATTTATAATTTTATGTCCTTGTTTAAAAGAAAATAAATGCAAATCTAACGTTAATCCCTCACTAATTTGTAATTAGTGAAGGATATTTGAATAGAATGTAGAAATCAAATCTTAAATAGTACTACTACCTCAATTAGCACTATAAAAACAATATATCAATATAAGTGGTTAAATAATAATAGGAGGGACATGAGATTACATATGATTTACAAGAATAGTTGAATAAATCCATAGTATGTATAGTAAATAATGCCCTGCCCTTTGTGTTGAAGAAAGGTTAGCATATCTCTATGCCGATTTGATTAAGAAAGACTATCCTCCCTAAACAATAAAAGAAGAAACCTTAATGTGGTTTAACAGCTCAAGAAGAAGAGGAAAAAGAAAAAAAATTAGAATCAGAACATATTTTTTTTAGAAATAGAAGTGATCCCAATGTAATTATGTAGTTTTATGGTTGTAGAGGAAGATAGAAATGCAGAGAAAAAATGACATTTTTCCATTTTTCATTGTGTAGGGGAACCAACCCCAAGTTAGCGCATAAATTTTAATATATGAGCGTGAATATACTAGGAGCTCCATCGTCATATTGTGACGAGCAGAGGGATACCATCATGAGTAGCAAGGAGGACATTGTTAGACCAGTAGGAGGTGGCATGGCCGTGAGATCATAATACTCCAAGCATCAGCAACAATAGAGTAATGGCTCCCATCGACAACGCAAAATATATATCTCTCTCTCTCTCTCTCAGGCTGACCATAGTTTAGCTGTCCCTCTCTCTCTTGCACACACTGCGCCGCCAACCAACCTGACTTTTTCTCAGCACCCCTCAGCAGCCCGCCATGCAACCCGACATAAACATTGTCTGCATGGCATCACCCACCCGACAACCAACGGCGTGCACTCACTCAACATGCAGCCAGCTCGCAATCAGTTGCTCCCAACTACCTCCAGGTGACACGGCTGACCTCACATCACGACCTCACTATTGTGCCGACATGCAGTAAGGAGCGGACCTCGACATTTGCAACACGCACCCTCACACCCCTTGCATGGCGCTATGGCAACCACTATAGAAAAAGGAAAAAAGGAGCAGCTGCCATTGACACCTACCAAAAGTGTCATCTCTCTCTCCCCCTCGTTTGCTGTTGGTGCCAGCACCCCTCCCGATCTCTCTCTCTCTATCTCTTCCTCTTCTCCCACTCACGCTAGCCGCCATGCAGAGTTCTTGCAGTTTACCGCTACGTGACCTCTCTTTTTTTCTCTCCCTTTGTCATCAAACTGTAGCCCAACCATCAAACTGCAACCCAACCACCAGGGCGCCCACCCTCACCCACTTGGAACACCTGACGTCTCGCAACCATAACCACAGGACACCAGCCGCCATACAAACTAGCGTCATTCAAACTACTTACAGCGGCTTCAGATCTCCTAGCCGCCATTTTCTCTTTTAGGCACCAGCAACTCCCGAGCTTCCTTTTCCACCACCTCCCCTTCGGCTCCAGTTGCCTACCCCATAGCATGGTGCTGCTCTAAACTTCCGTCGATTGCATGATATCCCGTTCGACTTTTTTCAACCTCACGACGCCCTACGGATGGCTGGTCGTTCACGTGCAGGCAGAGAATGTTGAGCTAAAGTGGCCCACTGCGGATGAAGGACCTCTACCGCCCGGCTGCAAGCTGTCGCAAGGCTCTCTTGGGTGGCCCGTCGTCGATCTTTTGTGGGTCTCATAGACACAGACACAGAGATACATCTACAAAGCAGAACATGGTTAAATTGTTGCATAAGCTGATCCAGGGCATTCTATGCTAGTTGCATCCATTGCCTTTGGCAGCGGAAGCAGCATGATTCAAGTTTAAGAAAAATCTCGCTTCTACCGTCATGGCCCTACTCACCTTAAGGCGGCACCGGACCCGCTATAGTGCTCTCCAGAGTTCCTCCCAACCCCTTCTCACCTGCTGGCGACTATCCAACTCTGAGGCAAACCGTCAACCTCCTAACAGGAGAGCTCCTCATGGCCCTGCACAAGTTGCGTCCTCTATAGCATTGGCTCCTTCATAACCTGCAACTTAACCCCCTCAGCTAGTACAGTTTCCAACATTGTGAGGGTTCCTTATTCTCTCACAAACAAATTGAGGAGCTTGCCTTCCCTGTAATGTTGCCGTACGTCTGCGGGCATGGGCTTTGGTGATGAATGGAGCAATTTCTTGCATACATCTTTCTCCATTTATGGCACTGATGAAGCTTATCAAGAAGTCTTTACGGAACCCTCATCATCCATGATTGCTATCCCTACCAAGGAGAACGAATGCGGTATGCTTCTCAATGAAGTAGGTAGAGTTCAATATGACATTTCAAGAGCACCTGATCCCCGACATGCACACGTTGATGCTGTAACGTTGAGTACTGTTTTGATGCAGATGATGATGGAATATATCATCTCCAACAGCTTTCTTGGCTACATCCAGATAATATCCCTAGAGTAGATTTCATCTTCACACGAGCTTTTGGATTTGCTGCACAGATCATCTTCAAAGACTTCATTTCTTGAACTTGTTTCAATACTCTCTTTTTCCTTCAAGGAGAGAAATGGAACAAAATATATATACCACTATATAACGTATATATATTCAGAATTGATCCCTTCCCCGTATGGTTTCAATGATTTTCATTATGAAATGCTTTCTTATTTATGTCGAAAAATGTGATTACAACTACTGCGGTCTACGCTCACCGACTGTCTACGCATTGTCTTGTCAGGTTTAGGTACTTTATATAAGCTCCCAACTCCCATCCTACCTCCTCCCAGTTAATATCCAGTTGCTTAAGTAGATAATTTTGTAAGGCATTTTCTTGATGCACCAAAAATCTACATTCCCATCCCTAATTCTGGCTCTACCTAACAAATAATCTGTCATAAATAAAGGCTTCTAGACAAAGGTACTTCAAGATCAAATTACTTTTGGGTTGTTTGTCCAATCAGTCCCATCTTTCTTTCTATTCGTTCCATGATTAATCATCGTAGACATCTGCCAGTCCTCAATGTAATTTATCTCCCACATTGCACTATACAATCCAAACAGATCTCCTTTACCTATATATATATATATATATATATATATATATCTATTTATTTATTTATTATGTTTATTTTTTCTTCTTCTTTTTCTTTCTTTCTTTCTGGCTTGTTCGTGGTTTTCGTCTATCTAGGCTCTAGCTAACTTTTTATTTGTGTTTCGGCTTCATTTAATTTATTTTGCGATTGTGTTGAATCAAAATGCTCACACTATACGTTCTAAATATGTGATTGCACACCAATCTTTAATCAAATTTGATAGATAGCATATTATTTTATTCTATTTCAAATTACTAACACAAAGTTAACGTATTTTGGATTTGCTAATTATACTATGGCACAAGTTTGATAGCCACAATTCTCCCTAGCTTGTACAATCTATTTGACATGCCTCAGATGCAAGTTACAATCATATCTCTCTCCACAAACACACTGGCTCATATAATTTTGATGCAGTGTACCCTCAAGGTATGTACATTAACCTCACTCCCCTTTTCATAATTGCTTTACCAACAATCTTTTATAAATTAGGCAACCAAACATCTCTCATGTCATAAATAGTACTTATAAAATGTAATCTCAAATACATCACTCCTATTTTTAAATTTCATTTCTCTACATTATCTGCTCACCTGAATACTCCATCAAATGCTACGACCATGGCTTCTAATTGTACTACAAGTACTTTTTGTAAAGATGATTTATCAATAAGTTCTGTAGCTACTCATGTGAGCCATGGTGCTCTAGGATAGTGCACAACCATTTGTAAGTGCTTTGATATACTGCACTGTAATGTCGGCAACGTAGTCAATATATTTTCTCCTTTCTGTCTTTTCTAGCTAGTCCATTGGTCACAACAGGCACATAGATTCGCCGATTTAGGCAATGTGTCAATACTCATCTTCGTGCAGATTCGTCGATTTAGGCAGTACATTGATAAATTGCAGATTCATGATTTTTAAACTTATACCGAATGCAGATTCGCCGATTTAGGCAGCATTAGTGCAGATTTAGGCAGCACACTTTATTGGTGTAGACTCGCCGGATGAGGCAACACTGATCACAAAATCATGCTGTAGTGGCTGGCCACCACTGTAATTGGTATGCTTTTGTTACCCGGGTATAGAAAATGAAAGATATTTTGGATTTGGATTATACTGTGGACTTGGAATTGAATTGGAATCTCGTATCTGATGATTATTTTGTCATGGCAGTGTTTGTGTTATGGGACTCGACATTATGAGACTGATGATGCGTGTAACCAATGATATCCTGATTCATCAGGGTCTGACATATACTGCTTATTCTAGTGGTATGGGACACTAGAATAGGTAGTATGTGGATGACAACAGGCATAAGCAATGTTGTCTAATTTTATGGATTTTTAATACTATTTGATACAGATTTCTAATCATTGTTTTTGACAAGTATTGTTTGTAGATTTTTATCTTCGCAACTGAGGACAGTTGCTTTCCAACTGAGAGGTATGTTATAGAATTGACATTTTATTATTTATTGCAGCTGACAGGTGGAAAAGACTAGACCCAGCTTGGCCTATGCGAATGGATATGTATATCATGTACATTTTATTATTCAAGTGCTCTTTTATGAGCTTTGGCCATTTATGACCGGCCGACCAGTTTGTACTCACTTTGACCATTCAAGAATCTATAAATTAAATATGTGCAAGAGGGAAATGGTCACTCTTGCACGGGGGGAGATTGCACCCAGTGTCCGTCCCATTCTTCTCACCTCTCTTCTCTTCTCTCTCGCCGTGCCGGCGTAGCACTCCCCTCTAGGAGGTGCGCCTACACGTGATCTCTCAATCTCTGTCTCTTTGTCTCTCTCTGTTCACGTATCTTGCGATCAGGCGACCACGTGATTGTGCCAGGTATGCCGATAAGTCTATTTTATGTTGTTTACTGTGTTATTTTGTGTATTTTGCAGAGCAGCCACGCTCCCGTCTGTAGCATTACATATGTAGGAAAATGGTACAAGGGAGGGAGTGAGGAAAAATTTGATAGCTTTCAGACAGAGCAAGGAATGAAAATGCTTCACCCCTCCATTGTAAGATGCATTGAATTTACCATCAAGGCTCCCTGGATCACAATGTTTCCATACTACAATGGAGCACCTTGGGAGACATGATGTGTCACCTGCCATTTACCCACGAAGTGTTCAAATGCTACATGCACATGATACAACATGGTTGGAGCTCTCTGTCACTAATAATTGAGCACTTAAAAAAGATAGAGATTGCATGAGTCAAAATAGTGATTGTGTAGATGCCAGAAATATTACATGCTTTAATGGCGTTGCGGGGCTGCTCACTCAGCTGGTATAGTGCACAATGACCTACAACATTTCAACATAATGTTAGACTTTACTCGTGCAAATAAACCCCGCATTGGCATCATTGATTGGGGCATGATGCTTAGAACACGAGCCAAGCACGTAGAAAATAATTATTTGCATCCGAGTGCTCAATTGAGCTTTTCAATTTTGGAGGCAAAGGAAGCAGGGGAAGGAGATATTGCAAAGCGACCGTGGATTGCTCCAAAAATATATGATCCACAGTGCACAGATGCATACACAAAATCAAGTGACATTTATGCATTAGGTTTTCTATTCGACATGTTGATAGACTTTTTGAGTGCAACTAGGAAAGTCTATATCCCAAAAGAAGTATTTTACCACCTTGATCAAGGTGTCATGAGGGCTATTCAAATAAAAGTGGAATGTTGGATGAAGTTAAGATAGTGAGAAGCTAGAAGAAATGCATTATATTTTTTGATCTTTTTCAAAGAGCATCTAAAGATAGACCCTAATCATGTCCAACAATCGCTTGTTGAACTTGCACCATCTTTTTACCCGGCCTGAACATTTTGTACTTTGTACTTTGTCTTGTTGTTTGGGTATTATATTTGCATTAGTTTATTTTCTGAGCTAGGGATGGTGCACCTCATTGAGTCATTTGAAGTATATTTGAATCTATATGTCTTTACTTAATTGTCTTACGATTCAATTGGATCAGTTGTGATTTTGTTTTTTGCATCAACTGCAGAATATTTGACTGAACTAAGATACGCCACTCGTGTATCTTTAAGACTGCTGAATTGTGAGAAATTTTTTTTGTGAAAGATATTGAATATTTGTGTATTTTTCCATTGCACTTTTAAGATACTATGGATGATGAAGAACAAGCTTGCGGTACCCAAACAGTGCCAGATGATCAACAATAAGTGGCTGTTAATGTGTTTCAGTGCATGAAATCTCAAGCACACGATATGTCGACACAATAAGAAACACGCACTGCTTGACGACTATCAAAATGGGCAAATCCAAGCCATTTGCAATGGAAAGATTTCAAAGTGCCTTCTTCAAGTATCAAAGATAGCACTAAGAGGATCTGCTTGGAAGTTTTTGGCCATCCATTGCAAAATGCAGATTGTGCGTCACATTTGGCAAAAATGTTGTGCCTTAATCAAGAGATTAAAGATAATGCTCAAAGGATCTACTTGGAAGTTTTTTTCCATCCATTACACAATGCAGATTGTGCGCTATATTTTGCAAAAATGTTGTATGTACATTTTGTGCAACAATGACCAATAGGCTTTTACTTGAAGGAGACAACTATAGCCACCCATGATATTAGGGAGATTTGTGTCACATCCACACAGGATAAGCTGGCATTGATAGTTGAAGGTGACAACATACTGTTAAAAAGGGAGAAAGATATTTGAACGACACAAGATAGAGAAAGATGCAAAAATAACATGGCTATCTGTAGCAACCAAAATACCCCAAGCATCCCAGGTCCAAATGGAGAAAAGTATTCATTGCTTAAGCCAGGATGTTCGAATTTGACATGGCAAGTGAATCCTCTATCTGTACAAGGGACACATATTAGTCACCTCGTCGTGCATCTAGAGCTAGTTCTCACGTCACAATCGATGTATCTTCATCTTCCTAATGTCCAGTTTGCTACAAGAATTTTGATGGATGGAGTGGATTCTATACATTGGCATGTGGTCATTATTATCACCTCACGTGTTTAATTCATGTAATGAAAAATAGTAGCCGATGTGCAATCTGTTCACAAGATATTCTACAAGGAATATATTATATGTTTGGCATGGAAAATGAGTATAAATTCAAGGAAGCCTGCCAAGACACCCCTAGCACAATTAAAAATCTATTTAGTAACAAAGATGCAGGTTCTGAGCATAACAATTGAGATGTATAATCACTAATATGAGTCATTCTACATGATCAAAACACATTGGATATGCTCTTTCATAATGGTTTTTTACACAATTTTCATTCTACTCTCAAGCTATATTGAATGTGTGAAGTTGTTCTTGTTCTGAGTCTGAATGCTGCGGGTCTTTTTGTAATTCAACTTCCACATCTATTATCAGATTCTCTTCTATTTTGTCTATAGTACATTGAGATACACCAACATTGAACTTTTCTTCGTCTTTGTTTCGAAAATCATACACCCAAACTGGCATTTCCTCCTCGTAGCCAACACTTTTGATGTGATGATATATCTTTTGTTGCAAAACATATGCACTAATTTTTTTGCTCTTTCTGCTAAAATCTATTGCAAATAGTGCTATGAACATACTTGTACATACTCCAATTTCTCTCTAAACTTGAGTTTGTTGCACATTGTGCTAGTACTTTCATTGCAAGAGGACATAAGGTCAAGTAATGATCTCCACCTTCATCATCCACCACTTCCATGCAGGTCGCTCTTTTGCCATTCACTGCAGTTTGTAAAAGGATCTTCTTTTAGTCTAAATGCACTCATTTCTTTGATACAATCATTTTGGTTCTCAACATTGGAGTGGAATGTGTTGACCACGTGATTTAAACACTGACCACCTCTGTATTGGACATCAAATCTAAATTACAATACTCTAGATCGAGCATGTAAGCCACACTATGGAGTGGACTATGAGCGCTCTTCCATCTTGCATGAAAATAATTTGCCAAAAATCTTTGTTGTTTGATAGAGAATGGTATTTGCCACTCCTTCTCTACTCTAGAATCTTTTAGATCCTCAAGATTTTCAAGACTTTGTTGGACTGACCACCATGCCATCCAGACTTTGCCCATATCTGGCACCTTCTGATCAAGGGTGTGAATCGCGAACATAACAGGCATCATTTCATGGGATGCATCCATTACACTCCTCCAACGAGTAGAATTGTTTATGGACCCACGTAGACATGCAATTTTCTCTTTCACTTTTTCTTTCTGCTCAAGCTGCCATTTGTCAAAGACTGTGCAATTGAAAGTGTCAAATATAACGCACTTATTGAGGAGAAGTGATTCTAATGTATAAAAGTGCCTGCAAAACCAAGTTTTAGTACGAAGTTTCAACATCATTGACATACGCATTCTCTAAAAATTGAGCACTCTTTTTGGTTTCAAGATAAATTTAACAACTTGTCATGATGTGTCAATTATATTGGCAAACCATGTGGTTTCTTCGATCACTAGTGTACCAATCCTTTAGCACCAAGTTTAAGCTGTACATATTACAAGCATTGGCAAAAATGTGTGGAAAGAAGTTTTATATTAACTTTCTAGCATTTTTATAGTTCTTTGCATTGTCCATGACTACTTGAATGACACCAATTTCTTTAATTACATTAACAAGGCCTCAAAAATGTATTTGCCACTTTTAATTGCACCAGAATTGTCAATCTCCTTTATAAATGTTTCTCCCCTTGGAAAAACCAACATTACATGGATTAGTGGTCTTCTTTGAATATTAAACCAACCATCACTCACAATTATGCATCCTGAAAGCAAAATATTCCCAAGTATTATTTTTGAAACACGCTCTTTGACTTCGATATAACATTCCAAGAGATCATTTTGTATCGTGTGATACGAAGGGGATGAAAATCCTTGGCCAAACTCACCAATTTTCTTCCAAGCGGACTTTGAATGATTGCTGTCTACCATGACTAGATCACTTTCAATGAGAAAAATCGATTTGGCGAGTATGGTTTGTGCTTCTTCTAGAGACTGCATTCGAAAGCTTTGATGCAATGATTTTTTATCCATCTGTCCAAGTCCACCTTCATTGTGATGCTTAAAAGGAATGTTGTTGATATTTACTCTCCCTGCGTAGGCTATTCTGCAGGGTTAGTTAGTGTCACCATAGGATCAATAGAGTTAATATTTGGCTCTGACTGCTCTTGACTTGCATCCATAACAGGGATATGTATCCATTGTCTCTTGCCATCCTTTTTAGCGAACTCTTCTCTCAAATGCTTTGCAATTGCAGCTGCCTAAGGATGTTCACATTTCTTATAATTCTTTTTCAATATGCTATCAAAAAAATGGTCTTGAAACGTGGTGCACTGCCTGATTTTGCAGTGAAGAAAAATTTACATTGCCACTACATATCGACCGCATATGTTGTGAGCTATCACGGGAACCGAATAATAGAGATAGACAGCAAAACAGAGGAAGAAATCTTTGTATTGATAGTGTTTGATACAAAAGAGGAGCAAAATATATGGGCGCACTCCGTTGTACGGAGCTCGAACCTCCCGACCACCCCCGAGCTTCAGTTCGCTTGCATGCAGCATCTCACTCACACTCGCACTCGCTGAAGAGAGATCGGTGAATCCCCAAACGCACCATCCGTCGTTCTTTAATCCTTCTTTTCCTAAAAAAGCATGCGGCTTCTCAAAATAGTCACTTTTTAGGCGTTCAATCAACTCGATTTTCGCACCAAGTATACGTGGGAGAATAAGATAAGAACGTGATCGCTAAGCGATCCGTAAAGGTTCGATTTTTATCATGACACTTTGCACAGATCCGGTTTCACAAACTGATTTCTTCATAATCTCAATTGCAATACTCTACCATGAAGAAACAATCCACTTCTTGGTTGATAGCAGGGAGAGCTGTATGATGTTGTATGTCTGTCTGTCCCTGTGTATACTACACTACTGCTGCCTTCTGTTTTTTTTCATCATAACTTCTACAACCGAACTCAGAACAGAGCAATCCAGGTACTCAAAACGACGGGAATAGGTATGGTCTACAAGGCTACGCAAACAGAATTGCGAAAATCGTCTCTGTTTGGCTAAAAACGCAACTTTTAGGTCGCCACTCATGAAACCGCTATTTTTTGGGTCTCCACTACTTTTACAACTTATTTTAAGCCTACCCATACATTTTAAGCTAAAACACATAAAT
Source organism: Adiantum capillus-veneris (assembly GCF_014529385.1). Classification (NCBI taxonomy): domain Eukaryota; kingdom Viridiplantae; phylum Streptophyta; class Polypodiopsida; order Polypodiales; family Pteridaceae; genus Adiantum; species Adiantum capillus-veneris. The sequence goes on along the minus strand of NC_140959.1, from coordinate 43,444,079 downwards.
ATAAAACATTGATATTAATAAAAATCTCAATTTTACTGTTCATAGACAGACTATCTGTTATTCATTAATCTTTATCAAATCCGTCTTTAGTGTATTATTTTAAAAAAAGAATATATGTTCTCTCTTAATATCTCAACTCATTCGTATAAGCTCTATTTAATAGACTATTCAACAATCTTTCAAATCGTGCTAACGAAAGATATGCCCTGCTACATTCTTTTCGACTTTAAGAACTTCAAAGACTAGTCCTATTACATTCTCCCCTTATCAAAATTAACTCTGTCCTCAGAGTTGGTCTAAAGAGAGGAAAATTCTCTTTGCAAAACACTAAGATCAACCCATGATGCATCCTCTACTGGATAGTTCTGCCACTTAACCAAAACTTCCACAATGTCTCTATTTCTCAGATGTTTAAAACGCCTATCTAGTACTAAGTCTGGTTCTACAGTCAATGGTCCGTCATCTTTCAACTTAGAGTTGTTTTGTAAAACATGATCCACATTAGGAACATACTCACATGAAATACAGGATGCACTTTAACATGAGAAGGCCATTCCAATTTGTAAGGTAATGAACCAATGCGCTTCAAAATTTTAAATGGCCCAACAAATCATGGAGACAATCTTCTATTCTTTCCAAGAATCAAATGAGACTTCTCAGGAATGACCTTTAAGAAAACCATATCACTAGTTTCATACTCCACAACACGATGTTTCTTGTCATAATACAGTTTATGTCTCTTTTGAGATTCTCTAATATTCCCCCTGATTTTGGCAAACTCGTTATTCATTTTCTCAAGCATCTCACGTGACAGTTCTACCTTATTCCTCAAGCTAAGAAAATTTATAGGTGTGGGACAGTTATAGCCATACATTGCCTCAAACGGAGTCATCCTAATAGATGAATGATATGAACTGTTGTATGCAAATTCAACCAAAGGCAAATATTCATTCCAATTAGATTGGTTTTCATTGACATACATTCGTAACATATCTTCTAAAATACGATTCACTCTCTCCGTTTCCCCATCTGTTTGAGGATGAAAGCAGTAGACATGCGTAACTGGATACCTATAGAGTCAAAAGTCTCCCTCCAGAAATGAGAAGTGAACTTAGAATCTCTGTCAGACACTATGCTCTTGGGCATGCCATGCAAACAAAATATCTCTTTCACAAACAAGCGTGCAATGGTCAAAGCAGTATCATTTATTTTTACAGGAAAGAAGTGATCTTGTTTTGTGAGTCTATCTACCACCACAAAGATCGAGTCATACCATCCACGAGTAGTAGGAAGTCTAATGATAAAGTCCATGGATATAGACTCCCACTTCTGTAAAGGAATGTCTAAGGGTGGAAGGTCACAAGGCATCCTCTTATGCTCAATCGATCACATATGTTGTGAGCAAACATACACATTGCAATGCACTCTCTACATGGAATTAGGAATACAACAATGCTATGAATTTCTCAATGCAATTATAAATATGATGCTTATTTATACATCCTCTTTGATATGATGCTTATTTATATGATGCTTATTTATTTTCAAATTCTACAAAGAATAATCAACTTCTACACTGAAACAATGATAATTATTTACAAAACACACACAAAAGCAATAATATCTATGATTGTTTATGTCATGCACTAACAATCTTTCATAATACATAATGCACTCCCTATATAAAACAATGCATAAAACAACGCAATGAAATCTTGAATACAATCACAAAATTGAGGACTACCTGTACCCAATCAAGGATTGTAGCCCCCTTGTGCATCCAATTCAATATATAAAAGCTATTTTCACCCATTTAAGGATTATAGATCTTATATTGTGTAGTGACAATGTATATCAATTCAAATCTTTGATGGTGAGAAATGCAAGACTTCAAGGATCTTTATATACCCAGTACACTAGTACAGGGCATTGACCCTTGACTATCAACTCACTACTTAAATATGCTCATCTTCTAAAACCAACTTTGGATCTTTTATGGGCCAATGGCTTTGTCGCAATGAGCATGACTCTCCAAATTCTGAATTGTTTTGGTTTTGTACCTTTATGTTCCGTGAAGGATCTAAATATTTTTAGAAGTAGTTATCGAATTAAGAATCACGTTCATCCCAAAAAATGGACTTGTGACTCTGTAACATTAGGTCAATTCACAAGGAGATGACTATACCTGGAACTCAGATACACTCCCCAGGGATTTTCCTAGTCAAAGTGCCACAATTAGTAGGGGTTTTACTTCATATAATTACATCCGTCAGGATTTTTTATCTTTTTGACGGGCCCTCTGAGAAAATAAAAAATCTTGGTGGGCCCGGAGGGAAAAGGATTAAACCCGATGGGCTAGCCTGCCCTATTGGTTTTTGCAATTCATCATCAAGATCACGTTAACAATTAACATGATCACATCTGTTTCTTGTGTAATTACTGGTGTTATTAACGTAATCACATGATCGTGATCATGTCAATGAAATCCCTGATGGTATGAGATCCATGGAATCCCTAGGACATCTTTTTACCGCTACAGGGAGAAATTTGAAGCTGGTGTACATCAACATGTGCTTGGAAATATAGGAAATGTTAGAAGAACCTTAGAGCACACCGGTATGGCTAGAGCTCTACTTGAAGCTTTTGTAAATATTAACTTTGAGTGAATGCCTAACAAAAGCAAAACAATGCTAGATGTGTCAGGAGAGACTCAACTAAAAATACCAAAGACATATAAGCAAGTGTACATATTGGATGATATCAATTCAAACCTTGATCAATTGCAGTATGAGAAGAAGTTATCCAAGTATCCATTTTCAAGGATTTGGAATCAAGAGTACCCACATGTGTTGCATTAACTAAAACTAGTGAGTTCTCAAAGTGTAGTGTATGTAGCTCCTAAAAGCTACATACACTACACTTTCAAGGATTTGGAATCAAGAGTACCCACATGTGTTGCATTAACTAAAACTAGTGAGTTCTCAAAGTGTAGTGTATGTAGCTCCTAAAAGCTACATACACTAAACTTTCAAGGATTTGGAATCAAGAGTACCCACATGTGTTGCATTAACTAAAACTAGTGAGTTCTCAAAGTGTAGTGTATGTAGCTCCTAAAAGCTAGGATGGCAATAAAGCAAAGTCTAGAGGAAAGGACCAAGATAAAATAGGAGATAAAGATCCACATGTGCCAAAAACAAAGATTTAGAAATATGTATTATGCATGGAGATCATGTTCAAAATTACAACCAAAAAAATATTTGTGCATGGTTCATGATAAGATGGATAAAAAAAGACAGCAATTCCTTGCCTACGCACTAAGCCAAAAGACATAGATTCAACTTGACAATTGCAAGTGGCATGAATAGGGATGATCACAAATGGACATGGAGAAGGGTATTATGGTCACTTTGTGTTGAATGGATTATGGCCATCTGACCCCAATCTCACTATTGGATCACTTGCAATATGTTTATGTAACCTTAAGCGTATGGAAAATCATAGAGAGAGAGGAGAGGGAAGCTCAACAGCCTGGTGTTAGTTTGGTTTCATATGTTTATTTGCGTGTTTGGGGAAGAGAGAGAGAGAGAGAGAGAGAGAGAGAGAGAGAGAGAGAGAGAGAGAGAGAGAGAGAGAGAGAGAGATGTCACTATGCTGGGAACTTTGTAGCATGTCTTTCAATGACGATTTTCTTGTTAACCATAGTATGGGGCTTTTTTTCAAGTTCTTTGGACCTGCGATGCCCCCTATGACTTGGTGCATATGGCTAAAACCCTAAATGATAGTCTAGCCTTAGACCTTGAGGTCAAGGGAGTCATACAGTGACTCTATAGTCCTCTCAAGTATGAAATCATCCAAATAATTTGCAAAACAAAGGGGTGGTGTATTACTTTAGTGGACAACTACTAAATATAAAAGATGTAACACACTCCATTGATGGATGCTTTCATAAGCTATTGGGCAGATTCATGTGTTTTTTCCTTGCCCACTTCAACAATTATAGTCTTTGAACAAGTTGTGCATGTTCTACCTTGGACTCCCATGAGACTAATAGAAAAATCTCTTTTCCAAATTCTCTACTCGATTGGAATTTTATGGAAATTCCTTCTTTTTTGTGGCCCTCAAAAACTAGATGCCTCTTTGGCTAAGGTCTTATTCTTACCATCCATAAATTGTCCCAATAGGTAAAAAGCTTGCATAGCTTGGAAAACAGATAAGAAACTCTTGGATACCATTAAAATTGAACTTTTAAATGTTAGTGGAATTTTCTTGATATCTTTACCAAGAAAATCTCACTAGCTCCTACTACATCGTGGACAATTTAGGCATTTCTCTAAAAACTCATTTATCCTTTTAGCCAGGGAAATGGAACTTGCTCCCTCATATCCCAGCAGAAAGTTTTATGTATCCAGGTAGAAGATGTTTTTTAAAACCTCTAGAATCTCTAGATAGATAGAAAACCAACTCTCACCTACAAGAACCATTCTCACCTCCCCTAGTTTCTAAACTATCCTTTTATGCTAAGCCACATGGGGTTTCAAGAAACCCACCCAAAGTTCCCCTTAGCTATGCCACTTTTTCTAGGAACCTAAATCCTTTGAACAAAGAAATATTACCGATTACTTTGGATAATGGTGGATATAAACATGCAAAAAGGCCTGCATTCCCAAAAACCTAGCTTCACGCTAAAACTCCCCCAACATCTTTGATTCCCTTAGTAATATAACCTCACATGAGACTCTTGCTACAACCCACTAAGTAGTCCAAATCCACCAAAAAACTAAGGATTAGAATCACCCAAAAGGATCCATGTTTAGATGTCTTAGATCCTATGCATGTTACCCTCTATGAGACAACTATAATTTCTCCATTTCTATATGCATTGATGGAGCTATATATGGCTCACTCTACCTAACTTGGTGCTACCTATATATATGTAGCTTGTATATGTCTTGTCTTCTCTTTGTCTCCCTCCTCTCTCTCTCTCTCTCTCTCTCTCTCTCTCTCTCTCTCTCTCTTTGTGTGTGTGTGTGTGTGTCTGTGTGTGTGTATGTGTGGAGAAGCTCTTTCTTCTACCATTCCACACAAAGGATAACATCCATACTCCAAGATAAGAAGTACATAGGTCCAAACCGTCAGCACAAGTTTTAATATTTCCAAAGAGCAAACTATATTTGGTAATTTTGACATTCTATTGCATCATACATACATCCTACAAACATATCCAGCATGAATGTATAGTTTGAAAACTCAAAATAAGTGCCTAATAGTTTAAAAGTTGACATCATCTGGGGCATTTCTCATCAAACATTCTTTTACTTGCCATTAGCTCATTTTTAACCTTCAACTTTAATTTGAGAGTAACTAAATCGCCACATCTTTCTTCATCTCAACTGTATCTAAGGTTGTGGAATCAAATGTAGATAGAGCCTTTTAGTTGAAGATGACCACCAATTTATTGCAGTGTCTAACAGTGTTCAATCCCAAAATATTTGAGTGATATCTTGATTTCATGGAACCCTCAAATTGTATACATTTTGCTCTATTTAGATTTTGTTACGTTTGCTTCATCTTACATAAGATTGATGTACTCCATCATTTTATTCTGCTTGTGCTCAGACATAGCCAGACAATCTTCAATAATCTTGACCTTTATCATGGTCCAAGGTAATATGAAGCTTTGAAATGTGGTAGAATAAAAAATAGCAAAATTTCCCGTATTTCACAGAAAAGAAAGTATTGAGACTCCGAGTGAGAGAATGCTCTCTCTCTCTCTCTTTTTTTTTGGGAAATATTCTATATTATATTTACAAGAGAATTTTATAATTTAGCTTACTTCCTCATCAAACTGGGAGTTTGTTGAGGATATGCAATACTCTATCTCTGAGGTCTTTATCTCTGTCTCTCTCTCTCTCTCTCTCTCTCTCTCTCTCTCTCTCTCTCTACCATCCGCTCCCCTCTTTGACAAATTAGTATGTTCAGTGACACCCTCCATTGAAGAAACGGCTTCATGACTGCGAAGGGAATGATCTTCTCCAAATTTTGACATGAAAAGTAGGGGAGATTTAAGTTGCCTTAGAAAATGTATTTGTCTTGCATTGTGTGTGGTCTTCATGGAGTCAGGGTTCAAAATAGTGTCACCATTAACTGGGCCATTAACCTAACCATACTTTAATTTCTTCTAGGATTTGAATTCAAAGTGAGTAATTTTAAAACTTGACCCTTTTTTCACACGTACACTCACAATAAGATTTTTCACCAAATAGCACATAGAAAGGATACTGGAGCTTGAAAGTCCACGAGGGAGGCCAATGCTAATAAAGATGTCCCTTCTTGAAGACTTCTTTGCTACCCATTATCCTCTCCTTCTCCCTCAAATTAAAAATTTTGCTAGCTTTGAGCCTCAGTAAATTCAATATACACATCAAATCCCCACCTCCAAAAGAGTGTGGATCACCACATAAGAGCCTACTTCTCTACTACCTACGTGCAAAGGCATTGCCCTTTTTGAGGCTCTTTCTTTCATACCTCTTTGTAATGGCAACCTCAAAAGTCCTGCTTATGGTGATGCCTTAGATGATGGCCATGGTAGTGTAAATGATGCTTGTCTCAAATTCCAAGATGTACCGTGGGGAACATTTTGAGTGTCCCTTTGGCATACACAACTTGATGAGGTAATGGGGAAAGAGTTTGCAAGCCCTATCACTCTACTATTGAGGTTGAGTATGAAGCCTAGGATAACAAACGTGAGGTGGCTATGCTGCTAAATGCATACCATATCACACATTATTATGCGTCTCTAATTGCTTTAGGAATCTATAATTTTTTTTTTCCAAGCTTTCTTTATCCCAATATAGTGTGTCATCCCCTCACATCTCATGGCTATTGGAATGCAATTATCCTATCTATAAAATGAAATGAGTGGCCATCCATGTGGCTGCAAATCTATATATGACATTATTTATCTATATTAAAATGATAGAGGCGAGGCACTTGGCATCATTTTCTTGCAGTTACGGTCTAAATTCACTATAACATATGCGCGGTATTATTGCTCACATTACCGCAAAAAAACAAACAAACTTGAAATATAAAAATTCCCGTACGCGGCAAATACTGCGGAAAAGCTGGCGATAATCGTCTAGCGGTAACTGATGCGGTAATGGATGCGGCAATATTTCCGCAAATATTACCGTGTGCTTTGCTGCAACAATACCCGCACATATTACGGCGTCAGGCTTATCGCGAGCATTACCGCGAAGGGATTTATTATAAAAAAACAGATGACCGTTTGGATTGTCCTTTGCAGGACCATCCAAAAGGTCATCTATTTTTTTATTTATTTTAGTTATTTTACAAAATTATTATTAATTACAACAAAATATCACAATTGGACAATACATTGAGCCAAAAAAAGACTGATAATTTCATTTACATAAGTGGAATTACAATCGGGGGAGGTATTGAGCCAAAAAATGATAGGTATTGCATTTACATAAAGGGCAAAAAAAGCCCGCGTGTACAAAATAGAGTATGGTCATGTGGGATAGGGCAAACGGGGCCCGCGTATACAAAATAGAGGATGCTCATGGGGGAGTTGGTGGCATTTCACGTGGAACTCCTTGACTCTGCAAAACCATAAAAAGAAAACAATTAACACTTTGTTATTTAATATTTGATATAAAATCAACAATTTGATTATTTAGATAAGATTAAACTTACATGTTGCAAACTTCTGCATGCATTTTCGAACTCCTCTCGAGAGATCATTTGATTTTCAAACAACCAACACCAAGTTTTGATACTCGATATGGTTCTCTCTATATCTCTGCACTTCTCTGGTCGGGCGACTCATGGTAATGTTATACTGAAAAAAATAGCAACCAATTAATTAAATGAAAAACATTAGACTTTTTACAATAAAACTAATATTTGTACTTATATATTTGTCTTTCCAAGCCGTTTTTCCTCCCGAACCATAATGCGTAGGAGTCTGATGGCATCTGGCCTCAACTTGACGTGTATACATCCTCGCACCGGTTGCCCTTTCGTCCTCTTTCTCGCCCATAGCGGTCTCCCACTCCACATCATGGACATTTCCTGCTCTGGAGACTCCATTGTCTTCTTTTCCGCTCTCCTCACACTAGATTTTTTGTTCTTCAGAAATGTTTTGACATGTTCTTGCAACCATTGCCTTGAGAATTGTTGCCCCTCAAGGTTGGGGAAACGTATGTGCATGGTTGTCTCTATATATGTGAGGTTGTAGGGATATTGCTGATCAAATTTGAGAAAACAATTGATATATGTGGAGTGGATTAATTGGTTGACGTGTGTGTGGAATCTCCTGCCCTGTGCTGCCCCGAGATCCACCATACCTCCTCTATGAACCTGGTAGTATAACCCACGAGCATCTGGCGAAGGCATGTCATGGTCCTCATCTTCCGCTCGAGCAGGGAGCGGTGACTGTGGAGGAGAATTTGTAGTACTTTCCCCCCCCCCCCCCAAACAACAACTAGCTCGGCTCCCTCGTCGAGATCGACCGACGCTAGCACGCGAGCTGCCTTGACGCTGACTGCCAGAAGAGCGCCGACGTGAATCTGGGACAGAAGGTGGGATAGGTGATGGATAGGTGGACGCCCGTGGCGTCGCACCCAACGACGTCGGACCCTGGGGCGTTGGACCCTGTGAAGGAAAAGTTGAACCTGGAGCTGTAGCTAGAAAAATCTGCAGGTATGGAGTGCCACCAGTCGGAGTAGAGACCTCTGATAATCCAAAAGCTCTTAGCTGCGCCAGTGAATAGCACTATGTAAGGGTCTGCTGTGAATCTAACCACTCAGCCCGAAGACGCAATGTCCTCTCCACATCTAGATCGGTCACAGGTATGACAGTGGACCCACCTAGAGCGTCCCAAAACCAGGCGAACCCTGATGATGACTACTGAGGCGACGGCTGTGAATGATAGGCAGAGAGAGCGTTGGGATATGACATCCCGTCTGTCATGAAATCCTCATTGCTGCGAAAGCGTGGTGTGGAAGAAGAAGACATGCTCTGCATTTATTACGACAAAGATTAAACTAGGGTATACATTTTGAATATATGATTAAAAATTTACACGTTGATTTTTTTCAAACATTGGATTTTTTAACATTGGATTCTCTATAGTATCCAATGTTGAAAGAATCCAATGTGTGTCTACAACCTATAAAAGAGTCTTGCAAAGCCTCGAGTGCTAATAGGATATTAGTGTGTGTATTGACTAATAAGAGATTATTGTGTTTATGATTAGTGTGATCAATTGCGTGATCACTTGGACGGTCATTGGGGCCTAATACGTCACCTATGACTTAATCATGGAGGTATGTTTCTGTTTTTGTGTTGATTGTTGTTTAATTTAACATAATTAGTGCGTGTTTTAGTGTTGGCTTGTTTAATTGGCTTGTGAACACACTAATTAGTGTGTGCATTGGCTTGTGTAATTGGCTTGTGCACACACTAATTAGTGTGTTTTAACATACACTATTTAGTGTGTGCACTAGATTGTGCACACACTAATTAGTGTGTGTTAAAACACACTAATTAGTGTGTGCATTATTTTGTGCACACACTAATTAGTGTATGCATTGGCGTGAATAATTGGCTTGTTTAATTGTCTTGTGCACACACTAATTAGTGTGTGCATTGGCTTGTTTAATTGGCTTGGGCACACACTAATTAGTGTGTTCTAACATACACTAATTAGTGTGTGCATTAGATTGTGCACACACTAATTAGTGTGTTTATTGGCTTGTGTAATTGGACTAATCACACACTAATTAGTGTGTGCATTGGACAATTCCATTGGTCAATGCACACACTAATCACACACTAAATAGTGTGTGTATTGACCAATCACATTGGCCAATGCACACACTAATCACATACACTAAATAATGTGTGTATTGGCCAATCCAATTGACCAATGCACACACTAATCCAAAACTAATTAATGTGTGCATTGACCAATCACATTGGCCAATGCACACACTAATAGATTAGTGTGTACATTGGCCAATGTGATTGATCAATGCACACACTAATCACACACAAATTAGTGTGTGCATTGACCAATCACATTGGCCAATGCACACACTAATCACACACTAATTAGTGTGTGCATTGACCAATCACATTGGCCAATGCACACACTAATAGCACACTAATTAGTGTGTACATTGACCAATCACATTGGTCAATGCACACACTAATCACACACTAATTAGTGTGTGAATTGGCCAACCCCATTGGCCAATGCACACACTAATAACACACTAATTAGTGTGTGCATTGACCAATCACATTGGCCAATGCACACACTAATAGCACACTAATTAGTGTGTGCATTGACCAATGGAATTGGCCAATGCACACACTAATAACACACAAATTAGTGTGTGTTAATGAGCACTAATTAGTGTGTGCGTTGACCAATCACATTGGCCGGCCAATGCACACACTAATTAGTGTGTGCATTGACCAATCACATTGGCCAATGCACACACTAATAACACACTAATCACACACTAATCACACACTAATTAGTGTGTGCATGGCCAATCCCAAATTTAAGATATTAGGTTATGCAAGTAATAAAATCTAACAAGTTTAGATTTTGCAAGTAACTAATAATTAACAAATTTAAGTTTTGGTGGGTCTTTACTTACACTAATTAGTGTGTGCATTAGAATAATGCACACACTAATTAGTGTGTGTAAAGAACACATGCACTAATTAGTGTGTGTAATTAGTTTGTAAAGAACGTACACATGCACTAATTAGTGTGTAAAGAATGTATAGATGCACTAATTAGTGTGTGTAATTAGTGTGTAAAGAACGTACACATGCACTAATTAGTGTGTGTGTATGCATGCGTGTGTATGAGTGTATGCATGTGTGTATGCGTGTGAAAAAAAATCAAAAAACATAACAACAAAACTTACATGGAATTGAAGCGCTTGTTGGGAGAGGGTAGGAGAGTGAAAGAGTAGAGATGGTGGAGAGTAGAAGAGTAAAGATGGAGGTAGAGCTCAAGGTTGTGAGGTTCATGCTCTCGGTTTCTGTGGAGAAGACGATGAAATTCGAATTTTAGGGCTTTGAACTTCGCGGGGCACGCATGTGCCCCTATTTATAAAAAAAATTGAAATTTGATTTTCCGCTCCTATTACCGCGAGCATTACCGCGTCTCTTACCACAAACATTACCGCGTATATTACCGCGGCGCAAATTCGGGCCAAATAAACAGATGGCCACGTTCTGACATTATTACTATTGATCCTCACAATCTATTGGTACTATGTTTTTTATAAAATATATATAAAATGAAAGTATTTCTAGTACTTTGAAATTGACATTTTTACCTAAATGGTTAGTTTTTACTTTTTACTGATATTTTATTAACATTCTTTGGTAATTTGATTTTAATTAGTGTATGTAATTTATTAATGTAGGTTGCTTGGGATGATTTTGGCCCGTCCACTGAAACGGATAGATCACGGTGGTTGGCCGAGCGATTACCATGCCCATGCGTGCGGTGCAAATGCGCCATTGCTCGACTTCGACGGATATGCTTGAGCAATGTAGAAGATTATGGACTATGGGACGATCCTCGCAAGCGTGCACGGATGGAAAAAAACGATCCGCGAATTGTTGCGGCTATTGACGTCACCCCACATTGGCGTGTGGTTGGTGGAGGAGGGGAAAGGAGGGTGGAAGAGCGCATGCGCCAGGAATCCATTAGAGAGGGAGGAAGCACATCAAATCAGCCAAGTACTGCTGCTCCCTCTTATCCGAGTGACCACATCCCATCTCCTTACGTGGATGCACAAGACGACCATTTGCATAGAATGGTTGAGGATCTCTTTGCACGAGAGGAGGAGCATGAACCAGAGTGCGCATGCGAAGAAACTTCCGAGCGAACGAGAAGTGAGCTACTCGATTCGGCACACACCGCACTATATGATAGATGCTCTTACTCCATTTTAAGGGCTTCTCTCGAAGTCCTTAACCTTCATGCGATGTTTGGATGGAGCAATGCTAGTGTCGACGCACTTTTGAGGTATGTCTATAGATTGTGAAGGATGCTTGTAGAGTGCATAAATTAGCTTCTAATGTACTTTCTTCTTGTGATAGGTTTCTAGGAAAGATGCCTCCAGATGGCAATCACATGCCAGAGAACAAACAAAAAGCCCGCGAAGTGGTGACTGCATTAGGGATGGATTATGATCGCATTCATGCTTGCATGAACGATTGTGTGCTCTTTCGTAATGAGCATGCCGATTGTGACACGTGTCCATCGTGCGGAGAGCCTAGGTTCAAAGAAGAAATACAGAGCAACAAAATTCCACGTAAAGTTTTGAGGCATTTTCCACTCATCCCTCGCATCCAACACATGTTTAGATCGAAGGGTATGAGCGAGCTTTTGAGTTGTCATGCAAAAAACCACTCCACAGATGGTATTATGAGAGTGCAAGCTGACTCACCAGCGTGGAAGCACATAGAGGACACATGGCTAGAGTTCAGAGATGAGCCTCGTCACTTGAGGATTGGGTTAGCTAGTGATGGAGTGAATCCATTTGGGCACCGCTCTACTTCATGGAGCACTTGGCCGGTGGTTGTTGTAAACTACAATATTCCGCCTTGGGAGGCAACAAAAAACGGAAACATTTTACTATCACTTCTCATTCCAGGAAACCACAAGGTAAAAAACATGGATGTATATCTGCAGCCTCTTATTGATGAGCTTCAAGAACTATGGAGAGGCATAGATGTCATTGACATTTCACGACCACCACGAGACCACAATGCCGTCATCAAGTGCATCCTCATGTGGACCATGCATGATTACCCAAGATTTGGAGAGGTATCTGGTAAGTATGCACATGTTAATTGTACTCTTTGCTTTAGGTTTATCGTCTCATGTGTAACGTTTGTTTACCCCTTGGCAGGATTGGCAACATCTGGACATAGTGCGTGTCCCACTTGTGGCCCTTCCCTTGTGACAGAGAGAACATGGCTGATTGGGCGAAGCATTGGGAGGAGCATCATGGTACCTCACCGCCTCCCAATGGGTTGCCAAAGGGTATGTCGAGGTACTCAATCTTCTTGTCGCTCCCCTATTGGTCTTCATTGAAAATTCAGCACTTATTGGACCCTATGCATGTATTCAAAAATATTAGGCAAGCTATATGGGATCACATAATTGGCAAGAAGGATTCATCGGGTGCTAGGGAAGATTTGAGAGCCATTAGAAGTCTCCCCCCTTCAACCACGCCCCGCATGGGGGAGCGGGGAGAGATGATTCTGCCAAAAGCACCGTGGATAATGTCAAAGGCAGACCAAGAGCGGACAAAGCAAGTTATTGCATCCATCAGAACTCCAACGGGATATATGCGGTCACTCAAAGGTGCTTTCACAAAAACCAAAAAGGGTGGCTCCACTCAATTGTATGGATTGAAATCCCATGATTGGCATAAAATCCTTCAGGTAAGAGTAGAACAATTTGTGGTGTCTATGTGACCTTATATATAGGTTGACATTCACTAAGATGTTTTATTGCTTGTAGTTTGTACTTCCCATAACTATTAGTGGTTATGGAGACACTAAGGTGAAGGTTGCAATATTCAAAGTGGGTAAGATTGTGAGGTAATGGGTTTTTTTCAAGTACTATATCATGTTGTGCATGCATGAACTTTGGAATTTTTTTTCATCTACTATATAATGTTTGCCCTTTAGATTTGTGAGCTCCAAGGAGATAGAAGTAGAAGCCATACCAGTAGCCCATCAGCTAGCAGTAGAGGCAGTGTGTGCTATTGAGGATGCATTCCCACGTACAATCCTTGTTAGCCAAATACATCTATTGCTTCACCTTGTTGAGGAGATTGCCATTTGTGGGGTGGTTCACTCTAGATGGATGTTCTTCTTGGAGAGATTCTTGAAGACTTTAAAGGATTTTGTTAGATTGAGGTCACAATTGGAGGTATGCAAAATAAATACAATATAGATAGCATTTAAACGCTATGGAGTTACTAATACCAATGCCAAAGCACAAGGAGAACAAATAAGCCCTAAAGAATGGGAGTATGAGCAAGGATTCTTGCGCAAGGTGAGTGTGTATATGTTATGTATGCATGTATGCAAATCACTTAATGAAATGCGATGTAACCTCTTATGCATTGTGATTGTAGTGTCTCATTTTCAACTCCATTTGGTCCGAAGGCCGACATTTTCGCACCCGCAAGATAGATGAGCGTCGGACCACTAATGATTGTGGCGTGATGGGAAACTTTGACACAACAACAGATGAGGTCAGATATTGTGGTACTATAGAGAGAATAATCAAAGTGGATTTCATATCTTTTCACAAAATCCTCTTTGAGTGTCGATGGTTTGCGGGTGAGGTCAAAAGACATGAAAATGGGCTCATTATGGTGGATTCCATCCAATTCCATTGGGGAAAAACTGACAACTTGGTGTATCCTAGTAGTTGCGAGCAGGTAATTTAGGCTATGTGCAATTAACTTAAATTAAAAATTTAAGTTATGTATATCAACTTATTCTTAGTGTGTGACGTACAGGTCTTTTATGTGCCATGTATATTTCAAAGAAGACTTTGGTATGTCATTCCAGTCACACTACAGGGTAGATCTATCTTTGCAAAGACGGACATTGAGCGAGTAATTGATCCCATCATACCATCACCACAAGATGCAGAGGAAGATGTAGTAGAAGTTGAAGAAGGTCAGCCAAGCCTTGCAAATAGTCATCTTGAGGAGGAGGAAGAGGGAGAAAGCGATGATGATTCTACAGGAGGTGATGGAGAGGAGGAAGAATCTCTAAATTTAATTATTGATTTGAATACTATGGGTCTAAATATGGATCCTAGTGCTTGTAGAGATCTTATACAAGATGAGAATTAAAAAAACTCTCCATTCTTTCACTTGGTGTAGTATATGATTAATTTGCAAATGTTTCGTTATGTGCTTATGAATAGTATTTGTAATGGTTTTGTTGTGAGTTCAATGATTTATGTATATAATTTTTAGAGTGAAAGAGAGATTAAGTGAAGTGAGAAAGCATTCTGGAGAGTGTAGGAGTTGTATTGGATTTAAATGGAAACTCGCGGGAGAGGGAGGGGGAAGGGAGTCCAGCCTGTCTTAGCGGTAATGTTTGCGGCAATAATCGCGGATATTTGCACGGTAATATGTGCGGTAAAGTGCCGCTTCTGCATCAAAACGATTCTCTCTCCTCATTTTGAATTCCTCTCTCTTGTTTTGCGGTAAGGGCCCGCGATAAACACCACGATCTCTCATAGTGATTGGTAGCCTTAGCATCAATCACACTACCACCTTGGCATATGATCCTTGCATTGGCACGCCACCTTAGCGCCACATTGTGGCCTTTTGTTGTTTTCGTGTTGTTGCACTGGGCTCTAATATTCAAGGCTTTGCCCTGACATTGATATGTAGGGATGCACCCACCCTTGGCATTGACATGTGGGGGCAGTTGCACATCAAGTCGTAGGAGGTGATTGGGACATTCAATCTCGATGCTTTGTATATCATTTTCCATGCAGACTCGCAGCTAGGGAGAATTGTACCACCCATTCTCTCTCTCTCTCTCTCTCTCTCTCTCTCTCTCTCTATCTCTATGATGTAATATCATTCAAACTTAATCATTCAAATATAGAGTGTTATTAATAATGGCTTCAAAAAATTAAAAGGCCAAAACCTCTAAGATTCCTTCAAAGTTCGAACTCGCAATACATTGGCCTAGTCTAAGGTTGTTTTTACAATTGGCGCAAGAAGCAGGAAGTTGAAGCAACGCAGAGAGAGAGAGAGAGAGAGAGAGAGAGAGAGAGAGAGAGAGAGGTCGAGGGCATACGTCGTTGAAAAATGAGTAATGTGTTTAATAAATAGATATAGAAAAAACATTTAAAGAGTATTTCAGGTTTATGTGCAAAGATATAGAGAAGTTATATACAGTTACGACGAATTTCTTCCTTGAAAGCCAAATTCCATCAATGAATTAAGTGCAAATAGAAAGATATGACAAAGGAGATTGGATTACACAACATGAATGGAAGTGACAATGTCAAAAGAGACTGCATCCTCGTTGCTCGAGGCAATGACAGATAGTGCCATCAATATCAAGAAGATGACTGCACACGTAGCACATAGCAGCGACAATGGGAAGGGCTAGCTCTCCCTAAGGAGTTTTTGTGCTTCGTCAGTGGTCCTCGGATATTGGCAGCTACCCTCACCTGCAACAAATGTTATACAAGCGGAATATTAATAATTAGAATTTAGAGCACAAGCGTGGGGCTCAAAAGTACAGAGTTAGTGGCATTGGGAGGTGAGACAAAGACAACCGCGCCCCCCACAGAGAGAGAGAGAGAGAGAGAGAGAGAGATTACTTGGATCAGCGCACACCACGTCGGTGGCAACGCCAACTATCATGGTGCAAGGGATGCCAGCTGGTCGCAAGTGCGTGTGCCAATAGATGTTCGTGGCATAGGAGGCATGGTCGTATAGAGTATAAGGAAGAATGCAGCGCCCATGCGGGGAGAGGATGGCATCACAAATTTGGTGGCCAGCGCACGGCCGTGCGTAATGGTCTAGGTGGCCACTGGTAATTGGGGTAGGAACTGACTGGCTGCCGGACTCATCATGTGTCGGTGGGGACGGTGGCCGCGGTGGGGACGGTGGCGGCCACCGGCGTGTACGACGGGCACCACAGCCGGACGGACGGGGTGACACATGCGGGTAAGCAAAATGTGCAGCTCCTGCTCTGATGTGTTTTTATCAGGGACGCACCATGTCTTGAGGGTGGCGGGATGAACATCAGGATACAATGGCCTATAGCAATGCTGGCCGTCGTCGAGCTGTATGCAGATGAGATTATAATCAGCTGGCACGCCTGATCACAAAACAAGAGCGTTAATTTTTGCATAATATAGGTTATGCCACAACAACATCATCATTGATTGCTGCATGCCATAACAACATCATCAGCGTTAATTGCTGCAGATCATCGTTAATTGCTGCATTCCTGCGCGCTGCTGCTCTTGGGCCAAGGCGCTGCCTGCTAGCAACGTCGCCACACAGATTCATACATGAAGCGCCAACGTCGAACTATTCCTCCTGCCTTCCATCTTGCTTCTCTCCTTCTCTTGTTACAGTAATTACTAATGATTGAAAAAATGAAGCGCCTTGTGGCCCTTTATATAGAGATTACACTCCATGGTCCTATTTCCGTGGGAATATATTAGATTCTAATATATTAGATTATTAGAAGGTTTGAATTCCCCTTGATTTTGTAGGTTCCCCTACCTTGAGGTAATTTGAAGTATAATGGTGAATTCAAAAAGTTGGGGTTCAGTGTGACCGTAATAGACGCAGTTAAAAACTCACATGTGAAAAAATCGACAAGTAAAATAGTCACTTTATTTGGAGCTTCTCACAATAAAGTTTTGTAGGTCATAGGGGTAGCTACATTGAATCTATGTTTCTTTAGAGCACTCCTCAAGCATATCCAAGAGTGAAGACACATATCACGAGACCTTGATAAACAGTGCAATCTTAACGGGGATCATTAAGCTCATCCCAAAAAGCACATTTCCTAAAACTTTGGCAGATTGGAGGCCCATCAACATGATGGGGGTGCTGTATAAATTGCTAGCCAAAGCTATTGCTCTTGGAATTGCACCTAAATTGAAGAATTACATTCATTCTTCACAGACAAGCTTTATTCGAGGCAGGTCCATATACAATAATATTTTAACAGCTCAGTTGGGCATTGAGCATGCACTCAACAAAAATCATGGCATTGTCATGTTTCAGAGTGACTTTATCAAGGCCTTTGACATAGTGTTGTGGGACTTTGTCCAGCAAATATCGAAGAAAATGGGTTCAGGGATAAAATTATCGGATTTTTTAACTTGCTTGGCTAGCATGCTTACTCAAGGATTGTCATCAATGGCAAATTATCAGATAGGATGCATTTAACCATGTCAGTTAGACAAGGTTGTCCCATTAGTCTCTTTTTTTTATAGTGACTACCCATCCCCTTTATTGCTATCTAGATAGAGTGGCAGCATCTTGTCATATTCAAACTCTGCATTAGGGTAGCAAACAATTACCTGGCAAAGGTTTTGCTCATTATGTCAATATTCTGAGATGCACTAAGCTGATGGATCTGTATGCATTAGTTGTTGGGTTAACCATCAACTTGACTATTTTCTCGATTGATATCTCTGTGAGATCCTTTGATGCTTCTTGGTTTTGTGATCTATGGCCTTTGCATACTAGATTGAGAATAGTACAAGCTATACTTGTTCCCTATATGCTTTGTTATCATCCATTATTGGACTGTTCTGAGAAAATGCTTCAAATCTGTATTGTCTTGATCTCTAAGTCCTTGTGGAAGACTGCCTCTACCTCTGCTGCTACGATTGCTCAAAATAATATTTTTTTTCCTTACTCTCTGGGGGCTCTTCATGTTTTCAACTTGACTCTGCATGCTCATCATAGAAGGGCATGTCTCATTAAGCATATCCTTGAAGCAGACAATGATTGGTCCTTATGAATGTGGAAAGTCTTAGAAGCTTCAGTGGTCTACTTCCATGGTGTTTGGCACCTAGCTTCTTGGGATAAATTGTTTTCAGTAGATTCACTTAATATTGGCTTTGATGTTAGCACTATGCTTATTAAATCTTGGAAAAAGTCATGTTCTTTCTTGTTGTGGAAAGGCAGAATATTATATACAGGGAATTATTTGGGGTTTGCAAGTCTGATTTGGAGTTTTGTTTTTAAGGTGCTACATGCTAAATTGATTAGGAAACCTACACTCTCTTTGTTTAAAAAAGGGGTTTGCCAAAGTGATCAAATGTTGGACTCTAATCTATAGTTGATATTATTTTTGCAACTAGAAGGAAGTACAGATTGGGCACTGGAAGGAGGGGCTTGTGGCATCAGCTCATGACTCATGTACATAATTTATCATTCTATGCAGAGGCAAATGTAGCAAACAAACACAGGGACTTGGCCTTGCCAAGCTATGCAACCAATTTGTGGCAATCTCCATCTGCTATATTTAACAAAAGTCAACGGTGTCAGACACATGTATACAGGATAGATATAATAAACAATGGAATTTACACATGACTGAGAAGTGGTGGTTACATGTATTGTCTGACGTATGGTCTATACCAAATCACTTTAAGTTTCTTTTTTTTGTGGATAGTATGTACTTGGGTCCTGCCAATTGCTCAAAATTTAAAGAAGAAAGGGTTCACTGATGGTAAATGCTGTGTGTTACCATATACATGTGGTAGTGATGTGTGTGAGCACACTAGGACCGCCCGAGCATTTTTTCCCTCTTTAGGAGGTTTTTCCCCCGTGCATTGTATATACGCCCATCACTCTAGGGCTATCTATCTTTCCACTGCACACTAATTAACACACTCTCTATTGTGTGCCTTGAGCTTCCTTCGTCTTCTCCAAGCTGTGTGCGTTTCTCTGCAACCCTAATTCCAACAATTGGTATCAGAGCAGGTTGCATCCTCCCAGGCTTAGTCGCAAGCTGCTCCAGCACACGCGTGCTCACTTTCTCCGATTTCAGTGAGCTTTGGTAAGCGTTTGCAAGTCGACAAAATTTTTAGGAAAACTCATACAGCTTAGTCTACTCATATTTTCAATTCGGGCTCATTTTGGCCTCCGTTTCCACTATAGGCAGTACTGCACAGGCTATTTCAGATGCAAAACTTTGGCATGCACGTTTTGATCGTCTGAATTTTGCCAGTTTGCTGCGTTTGTAGAAATCTGATATGGTTGTTTCTTTGCCGCCTCTTGAAGCACCTGTCAAACATGTTTGTGAAGGCTGTATTCTGGGTAAAATGCAGCATTCAAAGTTTCCAAAGGATGGTTCAGTTAGGGCCACATGCAGGTTGCAGCTTGTGCATAGTGATGTTTATGGGCCCATGCAAACTCTGTGCTTGGGCAATTACCTTTACTTCGTGACTTTCATTGATGATTACTCCAAACATGCATGGGTAGTTCCGCTTAAAGCGAAGTCCGAAGTTTTTATGTGCTTCAAACAATTTCTCGCTATGGCTGAAAATGTCTCGAAATGTACTATGGGCAGCCTCTGTTCCAATCGAGGGGGGGAGTATGTCTCATGAATTTAAGGAATTTCTGGCTAGTCGTGGGATAAAACACCAATGTATTGTGCCTTAACATCTCAGCAAAATGGTGTTGCTGAGAGGAAAAATAGGTCACTGACGGAAATGGCAGGATGTATGGTCAAAAGTTAAGCTTTGGCGTGTTCTTTTTGGCTTGAGGCCATCATGTGTGCCACTTATGTACTTAACAGGTGTCCTGCGAAATCTTTCCAGGCTATTGCTCCATATGAAGCATGGCATGATAGAAAGCCTTCTATTGAGCACATGCGTGTTTTTTCCTGTTTGGCATATGCTTTGGTGCCACAAACACAACGCAAAAAATTGGATGATAAGGCTGTCAAGTGTATTTTTGTTGGTTATAGTGCTGAAAGAAAAGGTTACATGTTATATCATCCGCAAACAAAGCGTATTCTGGTTTCATGGGATGTAGTGTTTGTGGAAGATTCTGTTCAACCCTTGCTTCATGTACTACAGACAGTAGTGTAAGCTCACAGGACATTTATGACACTTTGTTGCCTCTTTTCATTGGTGGAAATACGAATGTAAGATCCAATGAGGCAAATGTACAGCCTATGGGGGTTTCTAAAAATGTTACAGATTAGCCTATAACTGATGCAGATGTACATGATGTACTTGATGAGGAAAGGGCTGAAAATGAGCAGGCTAGATGTATGCCAAAATGGTTGCTGCACACTTTGCGTGACAGTAAATTGGATGCACCTTTGTCTAGTCGTACTCGTTCAGGCTCTCGCCATGCATCTTATGCATTAGATTGTTATGCTTTGGCGGTGTCTAGCTTACATGATGTTGAGGAGCCTGTGTCTTTTGATGAAGCACAGAATTTAGAAAATTGGATGGTTGCCATGCAATCAGAATATGATGCACTTATAGAAAATGACACATGGACTTTATGTGATTTGCCTCCTGGAAAAAAGTACATTGATACGAAGTGGGTGTACAAGTTGAAACGCAAGCCGGATGGTGAGATCGATCACCATAAGGCTCGACTTGTTGCAAAGGGTTATGCACGGCAAAAAGGCATAGATTATGAAGAGACCTTTTCTCCCACTTGTCATATGACTACTATGTGTTTTCTATGTGCATTGACAACTCATTTTGGTTGGGATGTACATCAATCAGACATTGTTACTGCTTTCTTGAATGGTGACATATTTGAGGAAGTTTATGTAAGGTAGCCTCGCGGTTTTGTCATAAAAGGACCAGAGGACAAAGCGTGTAGATGAAAGAAGGCTTTGTGTGGGTTGAAGCAATCTACTCGTGCTTGGTATGAGAAAGCCTACACTCATTGTCCGTGCGCTGCCCAACGAATTTGTGATGCCATCCTCTCCCCGCATGGGCGCTGCATTCTTCCTTATACTCTCTACGACCATGCCTCCTATGCCACGAACATCTATTGGCAGACGCACTCGTGACCAGCGGGCATCCCTTGCACCATGATAGTTGGCGTTGCCACCCACGTGGTGTACGCTGATCCGAGTAATCTCTCTCTCTCTCTCTCTCTCTCTCTCTCTCTCTCTCTCTCGGGGGCGCGGTTGTCTTTGTCTCACCTTCCAATGCCACTAACTCTGTGCAATATAAACTTTTAAGCCCCACGCTTGTGCTCTAGATTCTATTTATTAATATTCCGCTTGTATAACATTTGTTGTAGGTGAGGGTAGCTGCAAATATCCGGGGACCACTGACGAAGCACAAAAACTCCTTAGGAGAGCTAGCCCTTCCCATTGTCGCTGCTACATGCTACGTGTGCAGTCATCTTCTTGATATTGATGGCACTAGCTGTCATTGCCTCGAGCAATGAGGATGCAGTCTCTTTTGACATTGTCGCTTCCATTCATGTTGTGTAATCCAATTTCTTTTGTCATATCTTTCTATTTGCACTTAATTCATTCATGGAATTTGGTTTTTCTTTCAAGGAAGAAACTCGTCGTAGCTGTATATAACTTCTCTAGATCTTTGCACATAAACCTGAAATACTCTGTCAATTTTTTTTCTATATCTATTTATTAAATACATTACTCATTTTTCAACGACAAATGCAAAATATATATCTATTTTTAAATTACATTTCTAAATCTAGAGTTTTTTTTTCTATTTATGTATTACTTACATCAAAATTATCTCTATATTCTAAGTTTACATTTACATCATATTTATGTTTTTCATATGTTATATTTAGATTATACTAGTAGGTCTCCCCAGTCTCAAAAAAAAAAATTGTTGCAAAAAGGGATCAAGATGCGTTGACGGGGTTTTCTTGTTTTTTGGGTTTTGGGGGAGGGGGGTTCTTTTTATAAATGTAGCCTTTCAGAGTATAGTTTTGATTTTTTATTTCATTCAAGACTCACCTTCCATTTCACTACGTCAAGGATCACTCCCTCTTCTCTACCGCCCTCTTCTACTACTTTTGCAGACGATTCTCTTTCATAGCTTTCCACGCACCACTACAGTAGCCCCTTTCTTAGTTTGGCATTGTCCCTTGCTCAGACGGTCATCTTCCCAAACCACCCACCATTTGCGTCGGTCAGTTATCGTTTTGCGTTGAAAGTTTAATAGCAATTTATTGCCGTCGCATTGTATTGATTGATTTGCTGCCCTCGACCTTGATGGCTCTTTGTAACAAGACTTGATTTTGAGGTGTTTTAGTAATAAACTTTGTTTTCTAGGAAGTTTTGGTCGTTTTAAAGTTAGTCCACTGTGTAGAAGGATTTGTGGATTGTTTTCGTCCGATAAAATTTTTTGATCCGGAAGGCACTTTCTGGGGCATTTTTGAAGGTGTTAACGTGGGATTTTGAAAAAGTGATGTATGAAGCGATTGAAGCCTGCATTATAAGGAACAACTTTGGTTCTTTGAGTCTGTAGAGATTTTGATGTTTTGATGCTCGTTGAGGGCCAAAGATTAAAAAAAAAGTTGGATTTGCTGTTTTTGCATCGTTTTTGTAGAAAATGCTGTTTTGCAGGTTGATTTTCAGCAAATCAGAGCAGGCTATGGAAATTTTCCATCACATAGCCGTCAAAGAGCGCAGCGAGGGCAACAAGATTGTGTGAGACAGACTTGGGCTGTTTTGGCTCCGTTTGGGAGTTATGTTCAGTTGAAGACAGCTGAAAAATTTATGGACTTAAACATATATATATATATATAAATAAATTAAAAAAAAAAATCTAACCTCTACGGATCGCTTCGCGATCACGTTTTTACCTTGTTCTCGCAGGTATATTGGCGCGCAAGTCGAGTCGATCGAACGCCAAAAATAGAAAAGCGGCTATTTTAAGAGGTCGCAGGCTTTTGGAGGAGAAGGGAGAATAGAAGGACGGGTGGTGCGTTTTAGGGGGATTCACCGATCTCTCTTCTACGAGTGCGAGTGCGAGTGGGAGTGAGACACTGCATGCAAGCGAATTGAAGCTCGGGGGTGGTGGGGAGGTTGGAGCTCCGTACAACGGAGTGCGCCCATATATTTTGATCCTCTGTTGTATCAAACACTATCAATACAAAGATTTCTTCCTCTGTTTTTCTGTCTATCTCTATTATTCGGTTCTCATGACAATTGGTATCAGAGCAAGCGGTTGATTCTGGACATGGACGAATACGAGAAGAAGATAAAGGAGCAAGAAGACCTGATTCGACGACTACGAGAGGATCTGGAAATTTCAAATCGGGAGCGTGCTAAGGCTCTGCGAGGCAAAGCAACACGAGACCCTGATATCTATGTGGAAATTAATGGTGAACAGGAAGACGGAAACCATGCTATTCCACCAGGAAACAATAATCAACGTGTGGGCGCTGGGGCACCTGGCGGTGGTGATGGTGGTGATGATGGAGATGATGATGATGGGAACGGTGGTGATGGACGTCGCGGTCGTCCACACGAAAGAGAGCAGAATGACGGCGAAGCAGAAACTAAGGAAAGGAGAGGACGAAGAAGAAAACGTGATGAAGAAGATGCAGATGAAGATTCTGAAAGGGCACCTTTGCAGCAAGTCTTCAAGAAGGCAAAGATTAACGAGTTTAATGGCATCGAGAAAACTGGTGAAGATCTCGAAGCATGGATTGAAGAGTTAGAAGATTATTTTGCATTGAAGAAGTTCTCTGAAGAGGCAAAAGCAAAGGTTACAGTTGTTCATCTTCGACAAACCGCAAAGCTTTGGTGGAAAGCATACCTTAAACAGCGAACAAAGGTTACTCCAATCACTTGGGAGGAATTTAAAACGCAAGCGTATAAAAGGTATTGTTCTCCACACTATGAGATGGATAAAAAGATGGAGTTTTACAAGTTTCAGCAGCAACCTGAGGACGAGCCAAGTCTTACTGTACATGAGTATAAGGAGAAGTTTTTGCGACTTCACAAGTATGCACCGGAAGTAGAAGGAGAGGCGTTGACAAACAAATTTATCGAAGGACTGCGTAAAGTTCTGTATTATCAAGTAAAGGGTGCAGGGGCTACCGATTTTCTGGATGCTATTGCGAAGGCCGTAAATTATGAGAACAAGGTGAAGTATGAGAGCCGCAACCCTACTCCAAGCAGAATTATACCTACCGGGCATAGAATGCAGAATAGGCCTTTTCAGACAAACACTGAGTTTCCCCGAAGGAATTTTACAAATAATCAGAGAAGACCACCCAATAATTTTTCAAATCAGAATCAGAATTTCAATCGAAATCAGAGTACAAATCAGAATGCTATAAACAACCGCAATCAAAATTTGGGTCAGAATGATGCAAATCAGAATCAAAGAAGACGACAACCGCTGCGGTGGCAACATGATCCTGCTTTTCTAGAACGAGCAAGGAGATTTGGGTTATGTTTTCATTGCGGTGAGCAAGGTCACAAGACGCTCGAATGCCCAAATAAGGAGATCGATCAAGCAGTTCTTGCACGAATGGAAGCCAATATGAATGCAATGGGCACCACGATTGAGGAAGCGAGCGAGGAAGGTAAGTGCTCTGAAATTCCTATGAATTCGGTAATAAGAATTCGGGGTAAGATAGGAACTGAAATTGTGAATTTTTTCATTGATTCGGGTAGTACGCATTGTTTTATGTCTAACAAGCTTGTGCAGACTTTGAAATTGAATTCTGATTCCCACATTAGGAGACCTGTAGAATTGGCCAATGGGAAGAAACATTATACACAGGGTCATATTCAAAACTTACCTTTTTTGCTGAACAAAGAGAAACATTCGGGAGAATTTTATGTTATTAGCATGGGTGAACGGGATGTAATTTTGGGAATGGATTGGTTGGCTGCGAACCATGCATTGATTGATTCTGAGAGGGGTGAGTTGGTTTTTAAAAACAGAGATGGTCATGCGATTAAAGCTGAGGAGAGAAATACTAAATCACTTCTGATTTCTACCATGAAACTTTTGAGGGGGGTGAGACAAGGGTGTGAGACGTTTCTTGTGTTTGCTAACTAGATTAAAGAGGATTCTGGGAATAAACAGAAAGGGGAAAATCCAGAATTTGTAGAGGATCTCTTACATGAATTTAAGGATGTGTTCATGGACGATCTTCCTGGTATGCCTCCGCCTAGAGCGGTAGACCACGCCATAGATCTATATCCAGGAGCAACACCTTATTCAAGGGCTCCATATAGGTTCAATATTGATGAGCTTAAAGAGCTCAAGATACAACTTGATGACCTTTTGAAAAAGGGTTTCATTAAACCTAGTGTATCTCCTTGGGGTGTAGTCCTGTGTTATTCCAAAAGAAAAAGGATGGTACATATAGGTTATGCATTGACTACAGGGGGTTAAACAAACAGACCATTAAGAACAAATATCCTCTTCCTCACATAGATGAATTGCTTAGCCATTTGAGTGGTGCCACAATATTTTCAAAGGTTGATCTTCGTTCTGGCTACCATCAAATCCGCATTAAGGTCGAGGACATTCCAAAGACTGCTTTTCGTACACGTTATGGGCATTATGAATTTACAGTTCTTGCTTTTGGTTTGACTAATGCACCAACAACTTTCATGTGCTTAATGAATAATAGTTTTCACCCGTATCTTGATGAATTCATTCTGGTATTCTTGGATGATATTTTTGTGTATTCTAAGAATGAAGAAGATCATGCATTGCACTTAAAGAAAACATTTGAGGTTTTGTGTGAACATAAATTGTATGCCAAAGCAAGTAAGTGTACTTTTGCAAAGGATCAGATTGTGTATTTGGGAAGAGTGATTTCTAAAGAGGGGATTCACACTGACCTTGACAAAGTTAAGACTATTGTGGAGTGGCCAACACCAAAGTCATTAAGGGATGTGAGAAGCTTTATGGGTTTAGCACAATATGAGAGAGCACCCATTAAAGATTTCTCTAAGATAGCAAGTGACCAAGAAAGACAAGGGTTTTGTGTGGACTTCTACCTGTGAGACTGCTTTTGAAACCTTGAAGGCTAAAATAGCAGAAAATTGTGTTTTGAAAGTTCCTGAGATGGGCAAACCATTTGTTGTGTCATGTGATGCTAGTGGTGAACAACTAGGGTGTGTTCTGACACAAGAAGGAAGAGTGGTTGCATATAAGTCTAGGAAATTAAGACGACATGAATTGAACTATGCAACACATGATCTAGAATTGCTTGCTGTTGTTCATGCATTGAAACATTGGCGTCATCTTTTGCTTGGTGTCAAATTTGAATTGCGTACTGATCATCAAAGTTTGAAGTATATTTTCACTTAGCCATTGTTAAACAACAGACAAAGGAGATGGATTGAATTGTTGGCTGAGTATGATTTTGACTTGAAGTATTTGTGTGGGAAAGAAAATAAAGTTGCAGATGCATTGATTCATAGGCCCATGTGTAATTTGTTGATTGTTGTGCGATCCAATTTGGTTGATGAGATACATGCCGAAGTTGAAAATGATTCTTTTTACACGCCTATTTTGAAATTCTTGCGTGAGAATATTGGTGAGATGTATGAGAACAGATATCACTTGTATAAGGGAAATCTGTATTATTATGACCGCTTGTGTATTCCTGCAAATTCTGCTTTTAAGAGTCAAATTCTGCATGAGTGTCATAACTCACCTTTTTCTG
Organism: Adiantum capillus-veneris; assembly: GCF_014529385.1. NCBI lineage: Eukaryota > Viridiplantae > Streptophyta > Polypodiopsida > Polypodiales > Pteridaceae > Adiantum > Adiantum capillus-veneris. The sequence goes on along the minus strand of NC_140959.1, from coordinate 43,416,813 downwards.
GTCATCCTGGATTGAGTAAGACATATGAAAAGATTAAAAGTTCATTCTTTTGGCCACGTATGAAATTGGATGTTAAGATTTATGTGCGTGAATGCTTTCAATGTCAACAAGTTAAAATTGAACATAAGAGGATGCCTGGTGACCTTCAACCCTTAGACATTCCTTTACAGAAGTGGGAGTCTATATCCATGGACTTTACTATTAGACTTCCTATTACTCGTGGAGGGTATGACTCGATCTTTGTGGTAGTAGATAGACTCACAAAACAGGCTCACTTCTTTCCCGTGAAAATAACTGATACTGCTTTGACCATTGCACGCTTGTTTGTGAAAGAGATATTTCGTTTGCATGGCATGCCCAAGAGCATAGTGTCTGACAGAGATTCTAAGTTCACTTCACATTTCTGGAGAGCGACTTTTGACTCTATAGGTACCCAGTTACGCATGTCTACTGCTTTTCATCCTCAAACCGATGGGGAAACGGAGAGAGTGAATCGTATTTTAAAAGATATGTTACGAATGTATGTCAATGAAAACCAATCTAATTGGAATGAATATTTGCCTTTGGTTGAATTTGCATACAACAGTTCATATCATTCATCTATTAGGATGACCCCGTTTGAAGCAATGTATGGCTATAACTGTCCCACACCTATAAATTTTCTTAGCTCAAGGAATAAGGTAGAACTGTCACGTGAGATGCTTGAGAAAATGGATAACGAGTTGGCCAAAATCAGGGGGAATATTAGAGAAGCCCAAAAGAGACATAAATTGTATTATGACAAGAAACATCGGGTTGTGGAGTATGAAACTTGGGATATGGTTTTCTTAAAGGTTATTCCCGAGAAGTCTCATTTGATTCTTGGAAAGGATAAGCGATTGTCTCCACGATTTGCTGGGCCATTTAAAATTTTGAAGCGCATTGGTTCATTAGCTTACAAATTGGAATTGCCTTCGCATGTCAAAGTGCATCCTGTATTTCATGTGAGTTTATTGAAAAAGTATGTTCGTAACGTGCACCATGTTTTACAGGACAACTCTAAGTGGAAAGATGACGGAACATTGACAGTAGAACCAGACTTAGTGCTAGATAGGTGTGTCAAACATTTGAGAAATAGAGACATTGTGGAAGTTTTGGTTAAGTGGCAGAACTATCCAGTAGAGGATGCATCTTGGGTTGATCTTAGTGTTTTGCAAAGAAAATTTCCCTCCTTCCAACTCTGAGGACAGAGTTAATTTTGAAAAGGGGAGATTGTAACAAGACTTGATTTTGAGGTGTTTTAGTAATAAATTTTGTTTTCTAGGAAGTTTTGGTCGTTTTAAAGTTAGTCCACTGTGTAGAAGGATGTGTGGATTGTTTTCGTCCGATAAAATTTTTTGATCCGGAAGGCACTTTCTGGGGCATTTTTGAAGGTGTTAACGTGGGATTTTGAAAAAGTGATGTATGAAGCGATTGAAGCCTACGTTATAAGGAACAACTTTGGTTCTTTGAGTCTTTAGAGATTTTGATGTTTTGATGCTCGTTGAGGGCCAAAGATTAAAAAAAAAGTTGGATTTGCTGTTTTTGCATCGTTTTTGTAGAAAATGCTGTTTTGCAAGTTGATTTTCAGCAAATCAGAGCAGGCTATGGAAATTTTCCATCACATAGCCGCCGAAGAGTGCAGCGAGGGCAACAAGATTGTGTGAGACGGACTTGGGCTGTTTTGGCTCCGTTTGGGAGTTATGTTTAGTTGAAGACAGCTGAAAATATTGTGGACTTAAAAATATATATATATATATATATATAATTTTAAAAAAAATAAAAAAATCTAACCTCTACGGATCGCTTCGGGATCACGCTTTTACCTTGTTCTCGCAGGTATATTGGCACGCAAGTCGAGTCGACCGAACGCCAAAAATAGAAAAGCGGCTATTTTAAGAGGTCGCAGGCTTTTGGAGGAGAAGGGAGAATAGAAGGACGGGTGGTGCGTTTTGGGGGGATTCACCGATTTCTCTTCTGCGAGTGCGAGTGCGAGTGCGAGTGTGAGTGAGACGCTGCATGCAAGCGAATTGAAGCTCGGGGGTGGTCGGGAGGTTCGAGCTCCGTACAACGGAGTGCGCCCATATATTTTGCTCCTCTGTTGTATCAAACACTATCAATACAAAGATTTCTTCCTCTGTTTTGCTGTCTATCTCTATTATTCGGTTCCCGTGACACTCTCTCTCTCTCTCTCTGTGTGTGCGTTGCTTCAACTTTAGTGGCTTCCTCCTTATTGCACCAATTGTATAGCCGCCCTCGACCTTGATGTCTCTCTCTCTCTCTCTACGTTGCTTCAGCTTACTGTTTCTTCCACCAATAGCAAAAACAACCTTAGACTAGGCTAGTGTAGCGCGAGTTCAAAGTTAATCTTAGAGGTTTTGGCCTTTTAATTTTTTGAAGCCATTAGTAATACTCTATATTTGTAGATTAAGTTTGAATGATATTATATCATAGAGACGAGAGAGAGAGAGAGAGAGAGAGAGAGAGAGAGAGAGAGAGAGAGAGAGAGAGAGAGAGAGAGAGAGAGAGAGAGAGAGAGAGAGAGAGAAAGAGACAGAGAGAGAGAGAGAGAGAGAATGGGTGGCACAATTCTCCCTAGTTGCGAGTCTGCATGGAAAATAAAATACAAAGCATCGAGATTGAATGTCCCAATCACCTCCTACGACTTGCTAAGAGGCTAGAGGAGACAAGGTCACCTTGAACCATAGTAGAGAGAGAGAGAGAGAGAGAGAGAGAGAGAGAGAGAGAGAGAGAGAGAGATAATGAATAGTACAATTGGCCCTAACTACACATTTGTACTTACATAGATTGATAGAGAGAGTATCGAGGGTGAACATCATGATCACCTCCATTGACAAAAAATTAAAGGGTGTCGAAACCAAACCCCCAATAGGGATTCCAAGTAGCCCAAAGGTGCATATGGAATCTCTGAGTGAACTCAAAAAAAGCCGCACAGAGTTGGGTTGAAACTTGGAATAGGGATATTGCAGAGCGAAGGGTGGTGGCAATTAAGTAGCACATTTCAACTAGCCTGTCGGGAGTGGGAATAGTCCGTAGCTCAACGAATGCATTGAGAGCTAGGCCCGGCACGGTCTTGGATGGTGAGTGTGCAACTGCCCCCACATATCAATGCCAAGGGTGGGTGCGGCCCTCCATATCAATGTCAGGGCAAAGCCTCGAAGATTACAGCCTAGTGCAACAACCCGCAAACAAGGAAAGGCAACAATGTGGCACTAAGTGACATGCCAATGCAAGGATATGCCAAGGTGGTAGCGCGATAGAAGCTAAGGCGAGGAGTTCAAAAGCATAGCTCCAAGAAAATGCTGCTAAGTGCCTCACCTCTGGCCTCTCGGCCCAAGCTCTCTCAGAATTGGTCGGGGTCAGTGAGCCTCCTCTGTCTCAAATTGTGTGGTATGGCTATCCTCCTACTCGGAGCACAGGGATGTTGTAGAAGAGCCTTGCCATGCAGCACTAGGAGAGGTCGGCAAGGTTGATTGCATCAGGGTAGAGAGAGAGAGAGAGTGGGTGCAGTGGGACATTGTGCAACAAATCATGCAAGGTATGGGGTTTTTCCCTCCGATCATCTGTTGTATCTCTCTTCTTGGTGAACATGCTTACTCGAGATTGATCATTAATGGTAAACTCTCTGAGAAAATATATTTTTCCAGATTGGTAAGACAACGATGTCCTATTAGCCCTCTTTTTTTTGTTGTGGCCTCCCACTCTTTACACGCATACCTGGATCAGCTGGCACAACAGGGCTATTTGCAAACCCTCAAATTAGGAGGTAAGGATATCCCGGGCAAAGGGTTTGGGGATGACACCTTTCTATTTTTGAAGGCCCACAACATCAATATTCACAGATGTATGAAAACTCTAGATATGTATGCTCTTGCAGGTGGTCTTACACTGAACCTCAATGGTAGAGTGATAGGGCTTGCAAACTCTTCCCGATTACCTCATCAAGTTGTGTATGCCAAAGGGACACTTAAAATGTTCCCCACGGTACATCTCAAAACTTGAGACCAACATCATCAACACAACCATGGCCATCATCTAAGGCATCACCATAAGCAGGAATTTTGAGGCTGCCATTACAAAGAGGCTGCCATCCCGATTACCTCACATATGCTGCTTGACAAAAGCGCCTGCGAACACGTCTATTGGGTTGCAAGATTGCTGCCTATTGGCCAGTGTTAGAGTCCAACGATTTATAATTGGCAACAATTCAATCTATAATAGATGGATCAAACTCCCCAAATTCGCGAACATGCTGCAAAGAAACGTGTCTTGTTCATTGCACATCATACTTGCATTGATTACAAGGACATAAGATCCTCGTTGAGAGATAGGTGTTTCGGTTGGACGGCCCCACATCCTCGTCACTACTCATAATGAGGGTACAGCCTTATAACCTGAACATAAATTTAATCTTCTATTGGCATCCTCCATCTTTTATCTCTCTTTCTCTCTCTCTCTCTCTCTCTCTCTCTCTCTCTCTCTCTCTTTGTTCACACTATAGACCAGCTCACATTCTCTAGTCATGTCCAATCCCCACACACCTTGGTCTAGAGGTGCACGGAGATCAAAACCACTGGGTTATGATCTTGTCTTTATTGGTCAATGCTTATATTTGTGGGTACGAGAAATCTACACACCCACGTCTACATGATAGTGCATGTAGTGGACAAAACCCCTTTGCCTCTTCTCTAGTTGTAGCATTTCACATCATCTTAACATATTCTCATAGTAGATCTTTGTTCGAGGGATTACTTAGCACATTACATGTTGGCCTCCAATCTGAGTATCATGCCGTTGAAAGCTTTCCAACTTAATTAAGGTCGCATCCGTAGAGAGGAAGAGAGGGATCACCGTTCGTCTAACTCTAAGTTTTTTACCGTAATCCCGAAGGTAGACTCTAAGATAAAAACTCAATCTAAAATCTAATCTTAAATCTAACCTAATTGAACACGTGGTGATTCGCAGCTAATTGAATATGGTTAGTGTGTGAGTTAACAGGTGTCAAATTTTGATGGGAATATACATATTGTTGTGTAACTAGTGTTTGCTCTTTGGGCAAAGCACGCCTTCATTGACATGCACTAAAATCTAACCTAAATCTAGAAAAATTTAGTCCATCAAACATAAATTTAGATCTAATCTAATCTTAAACTCAAAATAAACCTAAATCTAATCTAATCTTAAATCTAACCTAAACCTAAATGTAATATAACTTAAATCTAAATTTAATCTACTTAATTTTAAATCTTGTCTTAATCTTAATCTAAATCTAATTTTATATTAAACTCAACATAAACCTGAATTTAATCCAATCTTAAATCCTAAACCTATATGTAATCTAACTTAAATCTAATATAGCTAGCTAAGCTTTAATACTTTCCTAATTTTAAATCTAACTTAATCTTAATCTAACAAAAATCTAAATCTAACCTAATCTTAAACTCAACATAAACATATATCTAAATGTAATCTAACCTAATCTAGCATAAATTTTAACATAATCTCTTCTCCCCCCCTCTCTCTCTCTCTTTGGTTTTTATTCTTTTTTGTTTTCTCCTCTCTCTCTCTCTCTCTCTCTCTCTCTCTCTCTCTCTCTCTCTATCATTTGGTGCAGTGATCAACAAATCATCGACATAAAGAACCACAATGAGAAGTATATCACCCTCACGATTTACATACAATGTGCTTTCTGTTGGACTGTTACGAAAGCCTCGTTTGACCAAATGAGTGTCAGCTTTCTCATACCAAGCATGAGGAGATTGCTTCAACCCGCACAAAGCCTTCTTACATCTACACGCTTTGTCCTCTGGTCCTTTTATGACAAAACCGCGAGGCTGCGATACATAAACTTCCTCAAATATGTCACCATTCAAGAAAACAGTAACAATGTCTGATTGATGTACATCCCAACCAAAATGAGCTGTCAATGCACATAGAAAATGCATAGTAGCCATACGAGAAGTGGGAGAAAACGTCTCTTCATAATCTATGCCTTTTTGCTGTGCATAACCTTTTGCAACAAGTCGAGCCTTATGGCGATCCATCTCACCATCCGGCTTGCATTTCAACTTGTACACCCACTTCGTACCAATGGACTTTTTGCTAGGAGGCAAATGACATAAATTCCATGTGTCATTTTCTATAAGTGCTCATATTCTGATTGCATGGCAACCATCTAATTTTCTAAATTCTGTGCTTCATCAAAAGACAGAGGCTCCTCAACATCATGTAAGCTAGACACAACCAAAGCATAACAATCTAATGCATAAGATGCATGGCAAGAGCCTGAACAAGTATGACTAGACAAAGGTGCATCCAATTTACTGTTATGCAAAGTGTGGACCAGCCATTTTAGCATACCTCTAGCCTGTTCATTTTCAGCCCTTTCCTCATCAAGTACGTCTGCATTAGTTAAAGGCTGATCTGTAACATTTTCAGAAACCCCCATAGGCTGTGCATTTGCCTCATTGGATCTTACATTCGTATTTCCACCAATGAAAAGAGGCAACAAAGTGTCATAAATGTCCTGTGAGCTTACACTATTGTCTCTAGTATATGACAGCAAGCGTTGAACAGAATCTTCCACAAACAATACATCCCATGAAACCAGAATACGCTTTGTTTGCGGATGATATAACATGTAACCTTTTCTTTCAGCACTATAACCAACAAAAATACATTTGACAGCCTTATCATCCAATTTTTTGCGTTGTGTTTGTGGCATCTAATAGCTACGGACTATTCCCACTCCCGACAGGCTAGTTGAAATGTGCTACTTAATTGCCACCACCCTTCGCTCTGCAATATCCCTATTCCAAGTTTCAACCCAACTCTGTGCGGCTTTTTTTGAGTTCACTCAGAGATTTCATATGCACCTTTGGTGTAATAGGACTAGTCTTTGAAGTTCTTAAAGTCGAAAAGAATGTAGCAGGACATATCTTTCGTTAGCACGATTTGAAAGATTGTTGAATAGTCTATTAAATAGAGCTTATACGAATGAGTTGAGATATTAAGAGAGAACATATATTCTTTTTTTAAAATAATACACTAAAAACGGATTTGATAAAGATTAATGAATAACAGATAGTCTGTCTATGAACAGTAAAATTGAGATTTTTATTAATATCAATATTTTATATTTATGTGTTTTAGCTTAAAATGCATGGGTAGACTTAAAATAAGTTGAAAAAGTAGTGGAGATCCAAAAATAGAGCTTTTATGAGTTGCGACCTAAAAGTTGCGTTTTTAGCCAAACAGAGATGTTTTTTGCAATTCTGTCCGCGATGCCTTGTAGCCCAAACCTATTCCCATCGTTTTGAGTACCTGGATCGCTCTGTTCTGAGGTTGTTTGTAAAAGTTATGATGAAAACAAACAGAAGGCAACAACAGTGTAGTGTACACAGGGACAGACAGACATACAACATCATACAGTTCTCCCTGCTATCAACCAAGAAGTGGATTGTTTCTTCATGGTAGAGTATGACAATTGAGATTATGAAGGTATATAATTATGTTTTTTTACTTTGATTATCATGTTGAATTGGTTGCACGAGTATGTTCTTTTGGCTATTTTGTAGGCGATGCAGAAATCAATGTGTGAAACAGGATCTGTGCAAAGTGTCATGATAGAAATCTAACCTTTACGGATCGCTTAGCGATCACGTTCTTATATTATTCTCGCAGGTATACTTGGTACGAAAATCGTGCAGGCTTTTCGAGGAAAAGAAGGATAAAAGCACGACGGGTGGTGCGTTTGGGGATCATTCACTGATCTCTTCTTCTGCGAGTGCGAGTGCGAGTGCGAGTGAGAGTGAGAGTGAGAGTGCGAGTGCGAGTGCGAGTGAGACGCTGCATGCAAGCGAATTGAAGCTCGGGGGTGGTCGGGAGGTTCAAGCTCCGTACAACGGAGTGCGCCCATATATATTTTGCTTCTCTGTTGTATCAAACACTATCAATACAAAGATTTCTTCCTCTGTTTTGCTGTCTATCTCTGTTATTCGGTTCCCGTGACATTTGGGCTACCTGGAGTCACTATTGGGGGCTTCGTTTCGACACCCTTTAATTTTTGGTCCATGGAGGTGATCATGATGTTCACCCTAGATACTCTCTCTATCAATCTATGTAAGTACAAATGTGTAGCTAGGGCCAATTGTACTATTAATTCTTTCTCTCTCTCTCTCTACTATGGTTCAAGGTGACACTGTCTCCTCTAGCCTCTTAGCAAGTCGTAGGAGGTGATTGGGACATTCAATCTCGATGCTTTGTATTTTATTTTCTGTGAAGACTCGCAGCTAGGGAGAATTGTACCACCCATTCTCTCTCTCTCTCTCTCTCTCTCTCTCTCCTCTCTATGATATAATATCATTCAAACTTAATCTACAAATATAGAGTATGACTAATGGCTTCAAAAAATTAAAAGGCCAAAACCTCTAAGATTAACTTTGAACTTGCGCTATACTAGCCTAGTCTAAGGTTGTTTCTACTATTGGCGCAAGAAGCAGGAAGCTAAAGCAACGTAGAGATAGAGAGAGAGAGAGAGAGAGAGAGAGAGAGAGAGAGAGAGAGAGAGAGAGAGAGAGAGAGAGAGAGAGAGAGAGAGAGAGAGAGAGACATCAAGGTCGAGGGCGGCTATACAATTGGTGCAAGAAGCACGAAGCCACCAAAGTTGAAGCAATGCAGAGAGAGAGAGAGAGAGAGAGAGAGAGAGAGAGAGAGAGACATCAAGGTCGAGGGCAGCAAATCAATCAATACAGTGATACGACAATAAATTGCTATTAGACTTTCAAGGAAAAACGATAACTGACCGATGCAAATGGTCTGTGGTTTGGGAAGATGACCGTCTGAGCAAGGGACAATGCCAAACTAAGAAAGAGCCTACTATAGTGATGTGTGGAAAGCTATGAAAGAGAACCGTCTGCCAAAGTAGTAGAAGAGGGCGGTAGAGAAGAGGGAGCGACCCTTGACGTCGTGAAATGGAAGGTGAGTCTTGAATGAAATAAAATATCAAAACTATACTCTGAAAGGCTACATTTATAAAAAGAACCCCCCTCCCCCAGACCCAAAAAACAAGATAACCCCGTCAACGCATCTTGATCCCTTTTTGCAACAAATTTCTTCTTCTGAGACTGGGGAGACCTACTAGTATAATCTAAATATAACATATGAAAAACATAAATATAATGTAAATGTAAACTTAGAATATATAGATAATTTTGATGTAAGTAATACATAAATAGAAAAAAAAGTCTAGATTTAGAAATGTAATTTAAAAATAGATGTATATTTTGCATGCGTCGTTAAAAAATGAGTAATGTTTTTAATAAATAGATATAGAAAAAACATTGACAGAGTATTTCAGGTTTATGTGCAAAGATCTAGAGAAGTTATATACAGTTACGATGAGTTTCTTCCTTGAAAGAAAAACCAAATTCCATGAATGAATTAAGTGCAAATAGAAAGATATGACAAAGGTTATTGGATTACACAACATGAATGGAAGTGACAATGTCAAAAGAGACTGCATCCTCATTGCTCGAGGCAATGACAGCTAGTGCCATCAATATCAAGAAGATGACTGCACACGTAGCACGTAGCAGCGACAATGGGAAGGGCTAGCTCTCCCTAAGGAGTTTTTGTGCTTCCTCAGTGGTCCCCGGATATTGGCAGCTACCCTCACTTGCAACAAATGTTATACAAGTTGAATATTAATAATTAGAATCTAGAGCACAAGCACGGGGCTTAAAAGTATATATTACACAGAGTTAGTGGCATTGGAACATGAGACAAAGACAACCGCGCCCCCGAGAGAGAGAGAGAGAGAGAGAGAGAGAGAGAGAGAGAGAGAGAGAGAGAGAGAGAGAGAAAGAGAACGGCGCCCCTGAGAGAGAGAGAGAGAGAGAGAGAGACAAAGAGAACGGCGCCCCTGAGAGAGAGAGAGAGAGAGAGAGAGAGAGAGAGAGAGAGAGAGAGAGAGAGAGAGAGAGAGAGAGAGAGAGAGAGAGATTACTCGGATCAGCGTACACCACGTGGGTGGCAACGCCAGCTATCATGGTGCAAGGGATGCCCGCTGGTCGCAAGTGCGTCTGCCAATAGATGTTCGTGGCATAGGAGGCATGGTTGTAGAGAGTATAAGGAAGAATGCAGCGCCCATGCGGGGAGAGGATGGCATCACAAATTTGGTGGGCAGCACACGGCCGTGCGTATTGGTCTAGGTGGCCACTGGTAATTGGGGTAGGAACTGGACTGGCTGCCGGACCTATCATGTGTCGGTGGGGACCGTGGCGGCCACCGGCGTGCACGACGGGCACCACTGCCGGACGGACGGGGTGACACATGCGGGTAAGAAAAATGTGCAGCTCCCGCTCTGATGTGTTTTTATCAGGGACACACCATGTCTTGAGGGTGGCGGGATGAACGTCAGGATACAATGTCCTATAATAGCAATGCTGGCCGTCGTCGAGCTGTATGCAGATGAGATTATCATCAGCTGGCACGCCTGATCACAAAACAAGAGCGTTAATTTATGCATAATATAGGTTATGCCACATCAACAACATCATCGTTAATTGATGCATGCCATAACAAGATCATCGTTAATTGCTGCATGCCTGCGCGCTGCAATTCTTGGGCCGAGGCGCTGCCTGCTAGCAACGTCGCCACACAGATGCATACATGAAGCGCCACCGTCGAACTATTTGTCCTGCCTTCCATCTTCTTCTCTCCTTCTCCTGTTACAGTAATTACTAATGATTGAAAAATGAAGCGCCTTGTGGCCCTTTATATAGACATTACACTCCATGGTCCTATTTCCGTGGGAATATATTAGATTCTAATATATTAGATTATTAGAAGGTACAAGTTTTTCTTTAAATTCAAGAAATATGATTTTTCTTCTTTCAAAGAGAAAAAGTGCATGTGTAGTGATACAAATAAGTTAATACTAACTCCCTCAACGAGAGTTAAGTTTGGAAGGGTAGCCCTATCTTAATCAAAGAAGTTTTTCCTTGGAAGTGGGAATTTTCTTCCAATTAAGGTATGCCCCCTCTTATCAATTGGAAAGTCCTAAACCATAAGCCTCTTCTAGCTACATAATTAATCCTCTCCAGGGTAGCAAAGGTATGCTTAAATCCCTTCTTAAAGAAGAATTTGTTAATCATTCATACCCTATTGCATGAACCACGTTTCACCACACTCGCATGTCCATTCTCAACTATATCTGAGGCTGTGAGATCAAATGTAGATCTAGATCCTTTTAGTTGAAGATGACCACCAATTTGTTGCAGCTTCTAACAGTGTTCAGTCCCTAAATCTTTGAGTGACATCATGATTTCATTTATCCCATACAAATATATCCCACGCCCCATGAAAGTACACTACACATTTAATCATCAATTCCTACATAAATCTTTTCAAGGATGTATCGAAACAAACATATGCTTCAGTAGAGTTTCCCTCCTAGCTAGCATATGTATTTTCAGAATAAGGATTCCCAAGTAGTATCACGACAGCCATGCTATAGTAGATGAACCCAAAAAAGACTTTAGTAATTTAGATTTGAAACTGATTAGATTATTTTGAGACCAGTCCAACAAGGACAAGAAGTAAAGAAAATAGGGAGTCAAGGCATCACGCACAATCCTTAACCTAACATGAATGGGCCATTCAATACAATGCTAGGAGGCCATTTCTCTTTGAATTCTTTCCTCTACCTATTGGGTGAGTTGTTTAGTAGATATATCTACTCCTAAAGGGTAACTGAGGTGCCTTTAAAAAGTTCCTCTAGGGATTCATGTATTTTTCCATAACAAGTTATGAATATGATCTGTAAATACATCAAACACCTAAGAATAAAAAAAATTCAAATCTAAGTGGGCATTGTAGCTGTTAATGGCTACCATTGTGCCCACCTTTACATGACTCTCGCCAGTCAAGGTCCCACCCTACCTAGTAGCTATTCCTCTCTAGAGAGTGAGCACCATGATAGATGGAGTCATGGAGGCTCTTGTTGGGATGCTATTTTCGATATTGGGGGGGGCGAGGTCATCAATTATAGACTATACCACTCCAACTACAGATGATGAGGATTGTGACACGTACTAAGGTCAAATATTGTGGTGAGGTCAACTCTAGCACTACGATGAGTAGGACACACTTTGGCGCCACTTAAAATTCCTATACACTCAACATATTGTTAAGCTTGTATGTAAGGCTACTCTAAATATAGCCCTAGGCCCCTCTTATATATACCATCATATGTGCATATTCTACACGGTTTCTTGTGTTGAACTCTCTACGCATCGTCTCCCTCTCCTTCTCTTTCTATGTCACATCAACATGGTATCAGAGCGTGGTTGCTGCTTTTTTGGGGTTGCACTCTCTACGTATACTCTCGCTCTCCTTCTCTTTCTATATATATCTCATCAACATGGTATCAGAGTGTGGTTGATGTTTCTTCACAAAAATAGTGTGTTTGTTGCCTCCCATGGCTGTGTGCACCATGCAGTACACATCTACAAGTCATCAAAACTTAAGATCGACATACCTTTTTGCTAGAAACTGAGAGTTTAGACTTTTTAGAGATGTTACAATATTTTGGGGTGTTTTAAAGATGTTGGCCATGAAAAATTTGTCAAATTTTGCACCAGAAGTGACTCACAAATAAATCGGTAACTACTTTCAATACTTTCTTAATCGAAATCATCAAAAGGTAAGATATTTTATGTTTCTGAATCCATTCACGTTCATCTTCTTGTTATGAATCTTTAAACTTCTTTTCATGATCAAGAGTTAGTTATATTGAAATTGCATTGTATTCAATTCGATTGACATATTGATATGTATTTTCTTATTTCATGATTTTTGGATTATCTTTTCATGCATCATATGCAATTTTGTCTGAAAATAGATCAAGATTTAAGTATAGTGAATTTACATCATTTTCAATTCAGTTTAAAAACTCAAAGAAGTAAATAACTTGATTGATTTCCATATTTTCTTTTTGTATGTATCAAAATATATTTTGATGCATGTGCATCGAGTTAGAACAAAGTCATATAATTTCTGTTATATTGAAATATTGATGTTGTTTGGATAATTCTTTTTATTAATTCCATGTGGATATCAAAGTGTTATTTTCCAATGTTAAATACGTACAATTTTGATCATTTATTTAATAATCTTTAGTCACAACAATTAAAGCTTATGCTTTGACAATTCATATAATTTCTCTTCTTTGTGAATGTCAACAATTATTCTTTTGATTATTTATCAAAGATTTATATTTTGAAAATTTAATTTCTTTTTTAGTTGTAGACATCAAATCGTTACAAATTTAAGATTTATGGTTTTTACTCATGATGAGTTCTTATGAAATGGTTTGTTATATTTGGGATTGTGATTATGAAGTTGTTTAATGTGTCATGATGTATTTTCATAATGATTACTTTTTTTTTGTATTGATTGTTTATCATTGAGATGATTAATTTTTCATGGAGTTGTTCCATAATGTCATGATATGTTTCTATGATGATTATCTAGAAGTTGTTTCTACTAATCATTTCATACTGAGATTATAATTTCTTTGTGGAGTTGTTCCATGATGCCTTGATGCATTTTCATTGTCATTGAGATGATTCTTCAATCATGGCGTTGGCCAATCCAGTTTTTATCCCAACCAACGGCCACCTAGACCATTACACACAGCCGTGTGCTTCCCACATTTGTGACGCCATCCTCTCTACGCATGGGTGTTCCACTTTACCTTATACTCTCTGCGACCATGCCTACTATGCCACAAACATCTGTTCGTAGATGCACTTGTGACCAGCGAACATCCCCTGCACCATGATAGTTGGTGTTGCACACACATGGTGGGATTTCACCATTCAATACCCCCCTATATAACATGCGTTTGCAAGGTATTAAAGAAACCCCTCTTCTAGCATGTGTGAATGAATAAAATGACTCCTTATTTGAGAACTTTTTTGCAAAATTGAATATAAAACCCCCTTATTTTAATGTATCTCTCTTAAATTGGTAAATTGTTTTGTATTTTAAAACCCCTCTTATCTAACTCACCTTATACGCTAACATGATTACGTAGTACACCCCCCCCCAGTATATACACCAGTATATACTTTTAAGCCCCACACTAATTGTGCTCTAATTATTAATATTCTACTTGTATAACATTTGTTGTAGCTGAGGGTAGCTACCAATATCCGGACACCACTGACAAAGTGCAAAAACTCCTTGGGAAGAGCTAGCCTTTCCCATTGCAACTTTTGATATGTCTAGTGTGCAATCATCTTCCTGACATTGATGGCACTAGTCATTGTGTCGAGCAATGAGGATGCAATGTGTTTTGACATTGTCACTTCCATTCACCTTGTGTAATCCAATCTTCTTTGTCATAGCTTTCTATTTGCACTTAATTCATTCATAAAATTTAGTTTCTCTTTTAAGGAAGAAACTCGTCATAACTCCTCAGTTTAATGTATATAATTTTTTGTCATCTGTCACTAATAATTCAGAAAATCTTTTTTGTCATACTCTCTTTTCAAAGGATAATTTACTTAGCAAACAAGATGTATACAAGAATTGATTTGGAAAATTCTCATCCTAAGGAGTGATAACCACATTACCCATGTTTTCACTTTCAAAACTGAGGTGAAAATGTACACAAGTAATGGCACACACCAAGAAGTATACAACATAGATTCAAGCCTACACATGGTAACAATGCATAAATATTTAGATTATATCTATATAGGCCAATAAATATGCTTATGTACATATGTTTATTTTCGTGTTTGGAGAGAGAGAGAGAGAGAGGTGTGTCACTATGATGGCGAGTATGGTGGGACTTTGTAGCATGTCTTTCAGCAAGGATTTTATTCTGAACCCTAGGATGGGTTTTTTTTAATGTGCTTTGGACCTGTGATGCCTCCTATGACTTGGTACATATGGATGAAACCCTAAATGATAGTCTAGCCTTAGACCCTAAGGTCAAGGGAAGCATGCAGTGACTCTATAGTCCTCTCAAGTATGGAATCATCCAAATATTTTTCAAAACAAAGTGGTGGTGTATTACCTTAGTGGAAAATTACTAAATATAAAAGATGTAGCACACTTCATTGATGGATGCTTTCATAAACTGCTGGGCAGATTCATGTGTTGTTTTCCTTGCCCATTTCAACAATTATAATTTTTAAACAAGTTCTGCATGTTCAACCTTGGCATCCCCTGAGACGAATAGAAAAAGATCTTATCCAAATTCCCTACTCCGGTGGAAATTTTTGAAAATGCCTTCTTTTTTGTGGCCCTAAAAAACTAGATGCCTCTTTGGCTAAGGTCTTGTTCTTCCCATCCATAAATTGTCCCAATAGGTAAAAAGTTTGCATAGCCTAGCAAACAAATAAGAAACTCTTTGATACCATTAAAATTGAGCTATCAAAGTGTTAATAGTATTTTCTTTAAATCTTTACCAAGGCAATCTCACCAACTCCTACTACATTGTGGACAATTGAGCCATTTCTCTAAGAACTTCTCCAAATGAAACACTTGAGGGTTCAAATTGAATCTAAAAGTAGACAGCGCACGCACACCGTCCAATGCAAATTGATGGAATTTTTTATTTGTGATAGAAATCAAGCCAAAAGAGAACACGAATAAATAAATAAATGAAGCCGAAATCTACTCTAATCACTCAATAATTAGTAATATATATTGGACCAAGAAGGGCTCAATCAAGCAATCAAAGAGTGAAATAATTTCTAATGCTATTATGCAATGCATGGGAAATTATGATTAGTAATTGCAATGACTCACGATGTCAATATTTTGAGATGCACTAAGCTGCTAGATCTATATGCATTAGTTGTTGGGTTAACCATCAACTTGACTATTTTCTTGATTGATATCTTTGTGAGATCCTTTGATGCTCTTATTTGGGCTGGCAAGAGATATCCAAAAGATCATATCTTCAGGCATCTGGGATATCCCATAGGAGTTGGGGCTACTCAAAAGCAATTGTAGCAGTGGCTTATTGATGGAGTCAAGGGGAAAATTGCTTCTTGGTTTTGTGATCTATGGCCTTTGCATGCTAGATTGAGAACAATACAAGCTATATTTGTTCCCTATATGCTTTGTTATCATACATTATTGGACTGGTCTGAGAAAATGCTTCAAATTTGTATTGTCTTGATGTCTAAGTTGTTGTGGAAGACTACCTCTACCTCTGCTGGTACGATTGGTCAAAATAATAATTTTTTTCCTTACTCTTTGGGGGCTCTTCATGTTTTCAACTTGACTCTGCATGCTCATGATAGAAGGGCATGTATCATTAAGCATATGCTTGAAGCAGACAATCATTGGTCCTTATGCATGTGGAAAATCTTAGAAGCTTCAGTGGTCTACTTCCATGGTGTTTGGCACCTAGCTTCTTGGGATAAATTGTTTTCAGTAGATTCACTTAATATTGGCTTTGATGTTAGTACTATGCTTATTAAATCTTGGAAAAAGTCATGTGCTTTCTTGTTGTGGAAAGGCAGAATAGGATATACAAGGAATTATTTGGGGTTTGAATGTCTGATTTAGAGTTTTTCTTTTAAGGTGCTACATGCTAAATTGATTAGGAAACCTACACTCTCTTAGTTTAAAAAAGGGATTTGCCAAACTGATCAAATGTTGGACTCTAATCTATAGTTGAAATTATTTTTTGCAACTAGAAGGAAGTATAGATTGGGCACTAGAAGCAGGGGCTTGTGGCATCAGCTCATGACTCATGTACACAATTTATCATTCTATGTAGAGGCAAATGTAGCAAACAGACACAGGGACTTGGCCTTGCCAAGCTATGCAACCAATTGGTGGCAATCTCCATCGGCTATATTTAACAAAAGTCAACGGTGTCAGACACATGTATATAGGATAGATATAATAAACAATGGAATTTACACATGACTGAGAAGTGGCGGTTACATGTATTGTATGATGTATGGTCTATACCAAATCAATTTAAGTTTTTTTTTTGTGTGGATAGTCTGTACTTGGGTCCTTCCAATTGCTCAAAATTTAAAGAAGAAAGGGTTCATTGATGGTAAATGCTGTGTGTTACCATATACATGTGGTAGTGATGTGTGTGAACACACTAGGACCGCCGGGGCATTTTTTCCCACTTTAGGAGGTTTTTCCCCCGTGCATTGTATATACGCCCATCACTCTAGGGCTATCTATCTTTCCACTGTACACTAACTAACACACTCTCTATTGTGTGCCTTGAGCTTCCTTCATCTTCTCCAAGCTGTGTGCGTTTCTCTGAAACCCTAATTCCAACAATTGGTATCGAAGCAGGTTGCATCCTCCCGGGCTTAGTCGCCAGTTGCTCCAGCACATGCCTGCTCACTTTCTCCGATTTTAGTGAGCTTTGGTAAGCGTTTGCAGGTCGACAAAAATTTCAAGAAAACCCATAGAGCTTAGTCTGCTCAGATTTTTGATTTGGACTCATTTCGGCCTCTGTTTCCACTACAGGCAGTAATTCACATACTATTTTGTCATTTTGTGCAAAATTTTGGTCAGTGCCATTTTCTGCATAACAGGTGCCTCATAGTGTTCTACGGCATGTGTTGTTCCCACTCTGTTTCTCCTATTTCGGAGCAGTTTTCACATCAAGTGCAACATTTACTATGGCTGACAACAACACAGATGTGTTCAAGATATCTAATGCTATTGAGGACAGGTTGGATGGGGACAACTACCCTATGTGGGCTTATATGATGCAACATGTTCTTGTGTCAAAGGGTGTCTGGAACATTGTGCAGGGCATTGATGTACATCTTGGTTCTGAGGATGTTGCAGGTCTTGCTGCAAGGATTGTTGCTGTTAGAGTTGTTTTTCCTCCAACAGAACAAGCTCATTGGGATGTAAAGGATGCGCAGGATCATGCATTGGCTGCGTTGTCTGTAAAGTGCACCATTGTTCCTCACATTCGCTCAGTAAAATCTGCAAAATAGCCTTGGGATATTCTAGCAGGTCTTTATGCAAGCCGCAATGAGGCTAAAATTTCTTTGCTGTGTAAAGAGCTGGAGTTGAAGATTATGCATGAGGAAGATGATATGGACACTTTTCTTGCTGCTGTCAAGGATATCAACGAGCAACTTATTTCTGCAGGTGAAGTCATTTCAGACAGTTCCCTTGTGCAAACAGTTCTTGATGCCTTACGAGATTCTTACCAGACTTTTGCTAGTACTTGGAGACCTATGACCCAAGGAAATCCAGAAGTTGTCAAGTTTGATGCATTATGCACATTGCTGTTGCAAGAGTCACTTTCCAGAAAAAACAGGACTAGACAGCGTGCAGTTGAATAGTCTTTTATTGCTTCTCAAAGAAAGGGTGGTAACAGCAATGCAGCCACTTCTTATGGTTCTGCTACGAGTGGAAAAACTTCTGTTCCCAATGCTTCTGCTAGCAACACTTCATCTGGCTATTCTGGTGATAAGGGCAAAAAGAAGATGCATTTCCATTATTGTAAAGCTAATGATCACTTGATCAAGTCGTGTCCTAAGTTGAAGGCCAAAGAGGCTAAGAAGAAAGAGGGTGGTTCCACTGCAAATGCAGCCATTGTTGAGTCTTCTCTAAAAGGAGACTGTAATGCTGATGTTGATGCAGAATGGGCTTTTAGTGAAGAGTGCACTTACAATCCTGTTGTCCATGATGCATGCTTGTTAGTTGCTGCAGATTCATATGTGTGGTATTTTGACAGTGGTGCTACAAAGCACATTACCTCTCATTGTGAATTGTTCACCACTCTCGAGTCTGCCCCGTATGCGAATTCAGTCACTTGTGCCAACAATGCTTCTTATCCGGTTCAGGGAGTTGGAAAGATTGTGCTTACTGCTGCAAATGGCAGTTCCTTCACACTTGTTGATGCACTTTATGTATCAAGAAGAATCTCTTGTCTGTATCTGCACTTGCTAGACTTGGACTTGTAGTCAAATTTGTGGATGACAGATGTACAGTTCATGATGTCAGTTTTGGTGATGAAATTGTTGCATCTGGCCTTTTGTGCCGTGGGATTTATAAGCTCACTTTGTACGACAAGTGTGGAAAAAATTTTGCAAATGCAGTTGCAAATTCAAGGGCTATTTCAGATGCAAAACTTTGGCATGCACGTTTTGGTCGTCTAAATTTTGCCAGTTTGCTACGTTTGCAGAAATCTGATATGGTTGCTTCTTTTCCGCCTCTTGAAGCACCTGTCAAACATGTTTGCGAAGGCTGTATTCTGGGTAAAATGCAGCATTCAAAGTTTCCAAAGGATGGTTCAGTTGGGGCCACATGCAGGTTGCAGCTTGTGCATAGTGATGTTTGTGGCCCCATGCAAACTCCGTCCTTGGGCAATTACCTTTACTTCGTGACTTTCATTGATGATTACTCCAGGCATGCATGGGTATTTCCGCTTAAAGCAAAGTTCGAAGTTTTTATTTGCTTCAAACAAATTCTGGCTATGGCTGAAAATGTCTGGAAATGTACTATGGGCACCCTCCATTCCGATCGAGGGGGGGAGTATGTCTCATGAGTTTAATGCATTTTTGGCTAGTCGTGGGATAAAACACCAATGTATTGTGCCTTATACACCTCAGCAAAATGGTGTTGCTGAGAGGAAAAATAGGTCACTGACGAAAATGGCACGATGTATAGTCAAAAGTTAAGCTTTGCCGCATTCTTTTTGGCTTGAGGCCATCATGTGTGCCACTTATGTACTTAACAGGTGTCCTACGAAAGCTTTGCAGTATATTACTCAATATGAAGCATGCCATGATAGAAAGCCTTCTATTGAGCACATGCGTGTTTTTTCCTATTTGGCATATGCTTTGGTGCCACAAACACAACGCAAAAAATTTGATGATAAGGCTGTCAAATGTATTTTTGTTGGTTATAGTGCTGAAAGAAAA
Source organism: Adiantum capillus-veneris (assembly GCF_014529385.1). NCBI lineage: Eukaryota > Viridiplantae > Streptophyta > Polypodiopsida > Polypodiales > Pteridaceae > Adiantum > Adiantum capillus-veneris. The sequence goes on along the minus strand of NC_140959.1, from coordinate 43,396,825 downwards.
GGTTACATGTTATATCATCCGCAAACAAAGCGTATTCTGGTTTCATGGGATGTAGTGTTTGTGGAAGATTATGTTCAACCCATGCTGTCATGTACTAGAGACAATAGTGTAAGCTCACAGGACATTTATGACACGTTGTTGCCTCTTTTCATTGGTGGAAATACAAATGTAAGATCCAATTAGGCAAATGTATAGCCTATGGGGGTTTCTGAAAATGTTACAGATCAGCCTATAGCTGATGCAGATGTACATGATGTACTTGACAATTAAAGGGCTGAAAATGAGCAGGCTAGAGGTATGCCAAAATGGCTGGTGCACACTTTGCCTAACAGTAAATTGGATGCACCTTTGTCTAGTCGTACTCGTTCAGGCTCTTGCCATGCATCTTATGCATTAGATTGTTATGCTTTGGCTGTGTCTAGCTTACATGATGTTGAGGAGCCTCTGTCTTTTCATGAAGCACAGAATTTAAAAAATTGGATGGTTGCCATGCAATCAGAATATGAGCACTTATAGAAAATGACACATGGACTTTATGTGATTTTGCTCCTGGAAAAAAGGCCATTGGTACAAAGTGGGTGTACAAGTTGAAACACAAACCGGATGGTGAGATCGATCGCCATAAGGCTGGACTTGTTGCAAAGGGTTATGCACAACAAAAAGGCATAGATTATGAAGAGACTTTTTCTCCCACTTCTCGTATGACTACTGTGCATTTTCTATGTGCATTGACAGCTCATTTTGGTTGGGATGTACATCAATCAGACATTGTTACTGCTTTCTTGAATGGTGACATATTTGAGGAAGTTTATGTAACGCAACCTCGCGGTTTTGTCATAAAAGGACCAGAGGACAAAGCATGTAGATGTAAGAAGGCTTTGTGTGGGTTGAAACAATCTCCTCGTGCTTGGTATGAGAAAGCTGACACTCATTTGGTTAAACGAGGCTTTCGTAACAGTCCAACAGAAAGAACATTGTATGTAAAGCGTGAGGGTGATGTATTTCTCATTGTGGTTCTTTATGTCGATGATTTGCTGATCACTGCACCAAATGATAGAGAGAGAGAGAGAGAGAGAGAGAGAGGAGAAAACAAAAAAGAATAAAAAACCAAAGAGAGAGAGAGGGGGGGAGAAGAGATTATGTTAAAACTAATGATAGATTAGGTTAGATTACATTTAGATTTATGTTTATGTTGAGTTTAAGATTAGGTTAGATTTAGATTTTTGTTAGATTAAGATTAAGTTAGATTTAAAATTAGGAAAGTATTAAAGATTAGCTAGCTATATTAGATTTAAGTTAGTTTATATTTAGGTTTAGGATTTAAGATTGGATTAAATTTAGGTTTATGCTGAGTTTAATATTAAATTAGATTTAGATTAAGATTAAGACAAGATTTAAAATTAAGTAGATTAAATTTAGATTTAAGTTATATTACATTTAGGTTTAGGTTAGATTTAAGATTAGATTAGATTTAGGTTTATTTTGAGTTTAAGATTAGATTAGATCTAAATTTATGTTTGATGGACTAACTTTTTCTAGATTTAGGTTAGATTTTAGTGCATGTCAATGAAGGCCCGCTTTGCCCAAAGAGCAAACACTAGTTACACAACAATATGTATATTCCCATCAAAATTTGACACCTGTTAACTCACATACTAACCATATTCAATTAGATGCAGATCACCACATGTTCAATTAGGTTAGATTTAAGATTAGATTTTACATTGAGTTTTTATCTTAGAGTCTACCTTCGGGATTACGGTAAAAACCTTAGACTTAGGCGAACGGTGATCCCTCTCTTCCTCTCTACGGATGCGACCTTAAGTTGGAAAGCTTTCAACGGCATGATACTCAGATTGGAGGCCAACATGTAATGTGCTAAGTAATCCTTTGAACAAAGATCTACTATGAAAAGATGTTAGGATGATGTGAAATGCTACAACTAGAGAAGAGGCAAAGGGGTTTTGTCCACTACATGCACTATCATGTAGACGTGGGTGTGTAGATTTCTCGTACCCACAAATATAAGCATTGACCAATAAAGACAAGATCATAACCCAGTGGTTTTGATCTCCAAGCACCTCTAGACCAAGGTGTGTGGGGACTGGACATGACTAGAGAATGTGAGGTAGTCTACAGTGTGAACAAAGAGAGAGAGAGAGAGAGAGAGAGAGAGATAAAAGATGGAGGATGCCAATAGAAGATTGAATTTATGTTCAGGTTATAAGGCTTTACTCTCATTATGAGTAGTGACGAGGATGTGGGGCCGTCCAACCGAAACACCTATCTCTCAACGAGGATCTTATGTCCTTGTAATCAATGCAAGTATGATGTGTGATGAACAAGACGCATTTCTTTGTAGCATGTTCGCGAATTTTGGGAGTTCGATCCATATATTATAGATCGAGTTGTTGCCAATTATAACTCGTTGGACTCTAACACTGGCCAATAGGCAGCAATCTTGCAACCCAATAGACGTGTTCGCAGGCGCTTTTGTCAAGCAGCATATGTGAGGTAATCGGGATGTCAACCTCTTTGTAATGACAT
>NC_140959.1:43291778-43389278 GCF_014529385.1 Adiantum capillus-veneris | reverse complement strand
CACGGCCGTGCGTAATGGTCTAGGTGGCCACTAGTAATTGGGGTAGGAACTGGACTGGTTGCCGGACCTATCATGTGTCGGTGGGGTTCCCCTACCTTGATTTTGTAGGTTCCCCTACCTTGAGGTAATTTGAAGTATAATGGTTCAGTGACCGAAATACACTCAGTTAAAAACTCACATGTGAAAACATCGACAAGTAAAATAGTCACTATATTTGGAGCTTCTCACAATAAATTTTTGTAGGTCTTAGGGGTAGCTACATTGAATCTATGTTTCTTTAGAGCACTCCTCAAGCACATCCAAGAGTGAAGACACATATCAGGAGACCTTGATAAACAGTGCAATCTTAACGGGGATCCTTCTAGTGGTAAAGCGATTATATTCAGATGCTTTTACATTAAGTCTCTCTTTATTTTGTACGCCTTTTCACCTTCAAAGGTGAAGTTGAGGTAAATTCCAAAGTTGGTATGTGTGATTACAATAAACCCATGTTTCTTTCGAGCACTTCTCAGGCATGCCCAAGAGTGAAATTAGACATGGACAGAAAGGGTACATCTTGATAGACAATGAAGTCTCAAGGGGGCCTTAAGTGACTATATTTGTAGTAATTTAACAAAAAAATAATTAAATATATGTTTCAAACTTTGTAGGTTTGATTACATTCAGTATATGTTCCTTTCTAGCACTACTTAGGCATACTTAAGGCTAGAAGACATGGACACAGAGGGCACATATCAAGAGATCTTCATAGACGACTAGATCTCAAGGGCAAACCTTTTAGAGGTATAGTGATTATATTCGAAGGATTTTCCACCTTCAAATTATCTACATAGTAGGAGCTATATGCATGGAAATGTGTATATAACGAGGTGTTTACATGAATTTGGAAGATTTTCTAATGTGATATTTGTTTTCAAGTATGGCGAACGATGTATAGATGTCAAATAGTCATGTTGTGTGTCGACGGTCAGGCACATGCACCTGCCTGGACATGATAACAGATTTTAGGGATCCTAATGGGATTTTCTTGTTCTCCTATTATGTGTAATCTTTATCTTTGTCACGTCGAATTTCAATGGCTCTTAAAAATGATGAGTGACCCAGCCAGGGCTTCGTTACTTTCACACTTTATTCATATGTTTGGGTTTATGGATGACCTATGTAGCCTGAACAATCCCATGTTCGAAGAAACGCTTAGAGAGATTTATCCGACATGTCTTAATATTGAACTTCCCTTCCTAGATAGAATAATGAGGCTTGATAAATGGTTTTTCTCTAGGACTCACTTCTTGAATATCGAGATTACTTTAACTCCCCCATTCTTGGGTAATTTTTATACTCGTTTCTTTTGGAAAAGAGAAAATGGGAAGATCAAATCCTCTGTATTTACCAAAAGGAAAAGCAATAGACCCTTTAAAAACTCCTTACACATGTCTAGGAATGATGTTTCTTATAGTTTATGCCTCGTCAGATAGCTTTTCATCATATGAAGAAATCAACACTCTGATTACCGAGTTTATCAATAATGGGTTTCCTAAAAAAGACCTTGTTGTATGTATCTACAATTCCTTAAAAATGCGTAAATGGTCCGGCCTTAAGTATGACCTACAAAACTTGATTAGTCTCATTAAACCAGAATAAAATACTCTTCAATAAATATTTTTGTAAAGAAAACCCTTTCTTTTCGAAAGCTTTTTTTCTCTTGTCAAGGTAGTAGGCCCATTTTCTTGGGGTCTACTACCTCGTAGAATATGGTGCCTGGGAATGAGTGGGCATACACACACACACACACACACACAAACACACAATTGCATTGATCCTTACTCATGTTTCACTACAAATAATTATAATGAAAAAGAATGGCATTGAGTCTATAAAACATTTTTTATTTTTTTCACCATTACATCTCATTTAACCCATCCATTACATGATCACACATGCAGTTGTCACAATAGTAACAAATGTTTGTGCGCTCAGCCAAAGGTAAGATATGGTTAACTAAAATCACTCCTAACTCTTTGGTATAGGGTGTCTGGTTAAAGTATCCTCGTAAGGGTATGCCAAATGAGGATACAAATATATTTTATGATGTGGTAGAAATTGTGCTAGCGAATATAACCGCTCAGTAAATCCACGCTTTATTAAGTGTCCCATAATATAATATTGTGGTCCTATACCTAGTGCTTCCTTGACCATCGCCAGATGGATGTTATTCTTGAAGTGTTCTCGACCCCAAAGGGTCACCCCTGTTATTCTATTTTGATATGTCCACCATTTCGTACAAATGTTCCTATTTGAGGTAATAGAAGACGCTCATAATGGAGTATGGTGGTCTCCCAAATTGACTCTCTTGACTGTTGTAAATGAGCAAGAGATATCGCTAATGCTTGTTCTTGAATATAAGCCATAGCTGATGAAGTATAAAGACACAGCTAAAGACAAGCTATGGAAGAAACTTGTAAGCTGCTGGTAAGATAAGAAGTGCCCAAGTTGGTTAAAGTGCATTCTGTGATAGAATATGCCTGTCTTATATAGACCCTCATTGCAACCTCTTTTTGGATGTTATCCGTACTAAATACCCTCCTTATGTGCCTTCACTTCTTGAATACTGTAACACTGTAACTTTTTTTCATGCCAAATATTCCCCTTGGAACATACCTATTTGGCAATCCGACTAATATTAGTCTCTTATAATATGTCGATATTATTGGTAATTATTCGTCAGAATTCTTCTAATGTTGGAGTACTTACCGCATAAAAAATCTTTTGAGGCGGGCTTCGGCTTTAATTGAAAAAAGTCTTAACTAGCTACTACCACTTACTATTTCTCTTATTTTTTTCACTAGCAGTAAATGGTAATGGGATTCATTTTTAGCCTCATTTTTGTAATTATTATATTAGTGAGTCCATGCTGCCTATTAACCCTAACCTTTTGTATCACCGGTATGGTGTGTTCTTGCTACCGCCTGCATATTGTGACCCTGTCCTTTTGGATGCTCTATCGCACGCTACCTTCTGTTTAAGAAAGGTGTTTACACTAACTAGAGGCTTGTGTGCTTACGACTCACGGATCTTGCACTATTACAATCCCTGATGACCCAGGCTGTAAAGCGATAAACAGGAGTGCAGTAATAGCTGGCTACTGTCTGGTCTTATCACCTACAGCTGGACTGTGTCGTCTATAAATTCCATACGGAATGTGATCAGGTGAGTACTTAACTCACTTAGCAATTTTTATGTGACTGTTAACTGTGGGGACTGCAACATGCCTAAAATTAAAGAGAATGCGGTTTTGGAGTTGTCTTCTCCTCGGAGTTTAGAGGTGCTTTATTTTTGAAAATTGTTGTCACTCGGCTTGCTTTTAAAATGGGGTTTAGCGGATTTAGTTAAGTTTATGAGTAATGGGATAAAATTAAGTTAGATAGCATGATTTATGGTTTTAACTACTGCTCATTGGATGGATTTATGATGGATTCGAGGATGTGATTCTATGTGGGTTGTTGTTGCTGATTTTCGTAAAATAATTGCTCAATATTGATTATGTGCTGAAAACTGAGGTACTACAAGTTTTTGAAAATTTTTGGAGGATAAAAATATCTTCAAGACCTTCTTGATTGTGCCGGGCTGGTTTTATATGACTGTAAAAATGCTTGGGTAATTAGTAAAATTCCTGGTTTGACTTACTCTAGCTAATTGGACAGACTTTAGATCGAATGTGGCTCAGTTTCGGGGTCTGTTTAAATAATTTCTTTGATAAGTGTAAGCTCACTCTTATATTGAGTACTAGTTTCCGAGGAGCTGCCCTATCTTGAAAAGATTTGTAAATGTTGAATAGCATCACTTACCCTATTGATGTAGTATTTTTTACATTTTTACTTGGTCTCTTTTACCTTCTTACATCACCTACCTGTAAGATTGCTGACAGTTCCTGCTCGGTTTGTTGACTGGTTACTGCTTGCCTGGTTTTAGTTTGGACCCTCAGCTATACAATAAACTAAGCTTGCCAGTATTTGCTCTTTCTTTATCTTATTTTAGTATGTAGGAAGATGTTCGCCTACCCTCTTGATGCGGCTACAAGGAAAAATTTTAAGGGTTGATGGTTTAATAGGCTCTCTCTAGTGTAAGAGATTTCGTCGACTTTGCTTTAGCTGGTCCCGGCTTTTTAGCCTTACTCCAACTTTTCTTTGTCTGCTTTTGTGTTGATTCTGGGTAATGCTTTTTCTTAATTGCACCAGAGTTGCCTGGCTGTCGTTTTTCAAAATAGTAGCATGACGGTATACACTATCAATACATATATATATTCTTTCTCCTTACAAAAAAGACTTAAATTGTCACTTTTTCTAAATAAAAAGAGAGGGAAGGATTGAGTAGTATATGGTAATGGAATGAAATGGAGTTTGTAACAGGCTTTGATAAAAGTATGTCGGACATGACAAAAACTAAGAGATAGAGGTATTTTTTATGATGGCAGTAAATATGATTGAACCTGCCAAAATTCATAAAATAGGCTCTTCTTTGTATTTAAAATTTGGGAAAAACTTTGATGGGAGCTTTTTCTATGGGAAATCTCAGCTTTTAAATACCTAAAACTTTCATACAGTAAGAACTTTACAAAAGAATTTCTTTTTCTATATATCAAATTACAACATTTGTTTTTTTCATTGGGACATGGATAACAACTGGGATCCCCATGCATCACATGTACATGGTAACAATTGCTAACCGAACGTTTTCTTGTTTACTATGGGTGCAGGTCCGGGCTACCTTCTTTGATTAAAACATACTGTTCGATGTGGTTGATGACATGGGGGTTTTCTTTTACCTTCAAGCAACATCACTTCTAAATTGGGGATTACTTTTTCCCTTGTTTTACTTTGTTCTCTTCACTACCTTGTACAAAATTTATTTTCAACAGCAAATGAATTATTGTACAATTCTATTGTATTTACCTAGAATTTCTTGTCTTTGAACAGGTTTTGTTCTTTTGCGTAAATGTATATTTTTAGAACTGCTACACACACACACACACACACACATCTCTCCAATAGAAGCCATGGCCAAAACCCCAATCAAGTTTGTCAAAACTTGATCTTCTTCTTCACACTACACTCTCCCTCTCTCTCTGTCCTAATTCTCAAGCTTTCTATAGCTTGAATTCCTTTTGTCTCTTACCATTATCTCATTCCAACTAGCCAAATTAGTGGTCTTCAAGCAAAGTGAAAAATCGACTACATCCATAGCAAGGAGAAGACTAGAACATACACACACTAAGGTAACGTTTTATTATTCTTTTATGCTCTTGCACTTGCTTGAAAGTGATTTACTTTCATGCTTTCATAAATTTATGCTTAAGCTCTCATTTTTCCTTTAAGCATGCCTTTTGCTTGGGAAGAAGAAATAACTACTTTTTTTTTTGTTTCCCTCTAATTATGGTTCATTACTACTAACCATGTTGCTGGCAGCTAACCCTAATGTTATTTCAAGTTCCATTGTTTCAAGTTCTCTAGATTACTAGACTGATATGGCATAGAGAGAGTAGAAAGCACTCCCTTTGACCATAGGTGACTGGAGAGCGTACGTATATTTCAAGTTCCGTTCTCTAGATTACCAAACTAATATGGCATAAAGAGAGTAGAAATGTATTTTCTTATTTTAAAGATTCACGAGATAATTTCCACATAATCATGAGCAATTAAGTAGTGAATTTTTTTGGAATTAAACATTCTATTCAAAGTAGCATTACAATTTACTCTAAAAAGAATGCTCTAATGAATTCAAGAAATATGATTTTTATTCTTTCAAAGAGAAAAAGAGCATGTGTAGTGATACAAATAAGTGAATACTAACTCCCTCAACGAGAGTTAAGTTTGGAAGGGTAGCCCTATCTTAATCAAAGAAGTTTTTCCTTGGAAGTGGGAATTTTCTTCCAATTAAGATATGCCCCTCTCTTATCAATTGGAAAGTCCTAAACCATAACCCTCTTCTAGCTACATAATTAATCCTCTCCAGTGTAGCAAAGGTATGCTTAAATCCCTTCTTAAATAAGAATTTGTTAATCATTCATACACTATTGCATGAACCACGTTTCACCACACTCGCATGTCCACTCTCAACTATATCTGAGGCTGTGAGATCAAATGTAGATCTAGAGCCTTTTAGTTGAAGATGACCACCAATTTGTTGCAGTGTCTGACAGTGTTCAGTCCCTAAATCTTTGAGTGACATCATGATTTCATTTATCCCATACAAATATATCCCACACCCCATGAAAGTACACTACACATTTAATCATCAATTCCTACATAGATCTTTTCAAGGATGTATCGAAACAAACATGTGCTTCAGTAGAGTTGCCCTCCTAGCTAGCATATGTATTTTCAGACTAAGGATTCCCAAGTTTTATCACGGCATCCATGCTATAGTAGATGAACCCAAAAAATACTTTAGTAATTTAGATTTGAAACTGATTAGAGTATTTTTAGACCAGTCCAACAAGGACAAGAAGTAAAGAAAATAGGGAATCAAGACATCACGCACAATCCTTAACCTAACATGAATGGCCCATTCAATACAATGCTAGGAGGCCATTTTGCTTTGAATTCTTTCCTCTACCCATTGAGTGAGTTGTTTAGTAGATATATCTACTCCTAAAGGGTAACTGAGGTGCCTGAAAAAAGTTCCTATAGGGATTCGTGTATTTTTCCATAACAGGTTATGAAGATGATCTGTAAATACATCAAACACCTAAGAATAACAAAAATTCAAATCTAAGCGCATTGTAGCTGTTAATGGCTACCATTGTGCCCACCTTAACACGAGTCTTGCTAGTCAAGGTCCCACCGTACGTAGTAGCTATTCCTCTCCAGATAGTGAGCACCATGATAGATGGAGTCATGGAGGCTCTTGTTGGGATGCTATTTTTGATATTGGGGGGGGGCGAGGTCATCAATTATAGAATATACCACTCCAACTACAGATGATGAGGATTGTGACACGCACTAAGGTCAATTATTGTGGTGAGGTTAACTCTAGCACTACGATGAGTAGGACACACTTTGGGGCCACTTAAAATTTCTATACACTTAGCATATTGTTAAGCTTGTATGTAAGGCTACTCTAAATATAGCCCTAGACCCCTCTTATATATACCATCATATGTGCATATTCTACACGGTTTCTTGTGTTGAACTCTCTAGGCATCGTCTCTCTCTCCTTCTCTTTCTATGTCTCATCAACATGGTATCAAAGCGTGGTTGCTGCTTTTTTGGGGTTGCACTCTCTACGTATCGTCTCTCTCTCCTTCTCTTTCTTTATCTCATCAACATGGTATCAAAGTGTGGTTGATGTTTCTTCACAAAAATAGTGTGTTTGTTGCCTCCCATGGCTGTGTGCAGCATGCAATACACATCTGCAAGTCATCAAAACTTAAGATCGACATACCTTTTTGCTAGAAACTCAGATTTTAGAATTTTTAGAGATGTTACAATATTTTGGGGTGTTTTAAAGATAATGGCCATGACAAATTTGTCAAATTTTGCACCAGAAGCGACTCACAAATAAATTGGTAACTATTTTCAATACATTCTTAATCGAAATCTTCAAAAGGTAAGATATTTTATGTTTCTTAATCCATTCACGTTCATCTTCTTGTTATGAATCTTTAAACTGCTTTTCATGATCAAGAGTTAGTTATATTGAAATTACATTGTATTCAATTCGATTGACATATTGATATGTATTTTATTATTTCATGATTTTTGGATTATCTTTTCATGCATCATATGCAATTTTGTTTGAAAATAGATCAAGATTTAAGTATGGTGAATTTACATCATTTTCAATTCAGTTTAAAAACTTAAAGAAGTAAATAACTTGATTGATTTCCATATTTGCTTTTTGTATGTATCAAATATATTTTGATGCATGTGCATCGAGTTAGAACAAAGTCATATAATTTCTATTATATTGAAATATTGATGTTGTTTGGATAATTCTTTTGATTAATTCCATGTGGATATCAAAGTGTTATTTTCCAATGTTAAATACGTATGATTTTGATCATTTATTTAATAATCTTTAGTCTCAACATTAAAGCTTATGCTTTGACAATTCATATAATTTCTCTTCTTTGTGAATGTCAACAATTATTCTTTTGATTATTTATCAAAGAATTATATTTTGAAAATATAATTTCTTTTTTAATTGTAGACATAAAATCGTTACAAATTTAAGATTTATGGTCTTTACTCATGATGAGTTCTTATGAAACATTAGGAAATTTCAGAGGTCATTTGGAGGGCCATATGAAGAGAGAGAAAAATAGAGCGCGTCCAATGAGCATGAAGGCTACGTTACGTAGGAAAGTACGTGGAAAGACTCAAAAAATAGGAAAATAGCATAAAACTTTCACGAATCTAGGATTGTAGCATAGTAATTTCCTTCCTTTTACCGAGCTTTTAGGTGCTTGCATGTGGTCTCACTTCTGATATTCTCTTATGGTCATTAACGTACGAGAGGGTGACCATTAAGCCCACACAAGATATTGGAATTCTAAAACACTTTCCCTCCATTAGAATGCTTTCAAAGTGAATCTCCCTCCACTAAAGCTTTTCTCTGAGAGCTATGGCGTCCATGTCTTCTCGCCCAAGAGGCTCCAAGTGTTTACTGTCTCTCACACCAACAACCAACAACTGCACTTTGCCTAGAAGGCCAAGTAGTAGCATATCCTCAATTACAATACCAGCTTCAATAAGTGCAGAGAACCAATGGGTTGGACAAAGGATAAACAAAGGTTCATGGGTCCTCATGCAACCAAGAAGACCCAAGAGGTCTAGTGGTATCAACGTTTACCGCTCAGCATGGAAGGCCAGAGTGTTGGATTTCAAAGTTGAAATCGGCAAAAGATCTGTAAAGGAAGTTCTTATTCAGCATGTGTTTACCCATCCTGAGGTGATAGCAAACAGTGGAAATGTATCAGATATACATCAACCACGTTGCAATTGTAAGTACTCTTGACATGTGAACTTACTGATACTCTCATTATAGCTTTTCTTATATATTTTGCAATGTTTCTCCCGCTTGTTATGAGCAATGTCTCCATTCATCACAGCTCAATTACATTAGATTTGTCATTTGTACTTATTGATACTCTTAGTTTAACTCTTCTTATATATATTGTAGATGTTTATCCCTCTTCTTATGAGCAATGGAAGCCTGTGGAGTGCATAATAGGCCTCTTCCATGTTGTTCATGCCCACATTGGTTCTCTATAGTATTCAGAGAGGAGCAGCAAAATACTGGCTGATGAGGGAATCTTTTTTTATGAACACTTTTACCAACTCAGCTCAGGGAATAAGAATGGCATGTTGGTGAAAGTGCCTCTACCAACCGATTGGAACACTGTGGACTGGCCAGTTCCCGAGGAAACAATGGTGGAGGCAATGCGAAGTAAGCTCTACAAGGATATACAAAGGTCTCTACGTAGCTCTATTCCTACCAAACTGGTTAGAATTGCAAACTTCTGTCCTGTTGCACTCTTCATAGAGCTGTTTCATAGCTACAACATCCGAGTTACAAAAACTATGTTCATGTGCAAGTCATTTCAACAGTCATCCTGTGACAAACTTCTTGACAAAGGATGGTATGCAAAGGAAGAGATTGGTTTACGGTGCGAGGTCGCGCTTGATACTCTAGTTGTCAAGTACATGATTGCAAGCCAATCACTGTTACTCTCGTTTTGGTATATGCGATCACAAATGCTCAACGGTAAGTACATTCCTATGGACCAGGTTTCTGCAGGTTTGGAAGATAATCCTGCTGTGGATGTGGAAGTGATTGATAAAGAGCATGGCCTACTATTGGTGGTTACAATAAGGGAGCTATGCAGTCTTCAGCATTTGCGGCATGACATCATTGAAGAGTCAATGGACAAGGACCTATCAGATTTTTCCTTTTTCCTAGCTGGCCGTAAGGTGATGCGGCGAAGGGAAAAAGATATTTTGTGCAAAGAGTTGGATAGTCGGGTTGAAGTAGTGTCAATGTAACAGATATTCTTGTGAACCCAAGTGTATACAAATGACTTTCAAGACATGAAGTTTATTGAGCTCATTTTTCAATTGTGCCCTGTGAAAAAGTGTGCTTGAAATACATTTCTTTACCACGTCAAATCTCTCTCTCTCTCTCTCTCTCTCTCTCTCTCTCTATGTTAGACAAGACAAAGACATGATAGAAGAGTCATCTTAATTCATTAGAAAGTACAAACTCATCCGTGAACAATGGACTGAGATACAATTTCTGTAAGTATGGAATCAGAATGTCTTCAAGGTAAAAATCGAAGGAATGCCCCTCGAAAGAAGGTGGTGAGACAGTTGTTCCCGGCGGATTTAGTTCTCCCTTTTCAGGAGTATCATCAATTAGTAGTGTATTAGTTGCATCAAAGGGTACACCGATTTGGCTAAACGGTTTGTACAAAAGAGGTAAGTGTGGTTTTTTAGGGTGGTAGTGGCCCTCAACCGTAACGCATTTTCTTTGATCATACAAAAAGGCAAAATCTGACGTGTGAGCTTGGCATACACTGCAAACTATTGCAACTAGTGGCGACAAGTTTTGCCTTTGCATTGAAGACCATATGGCAACTCTGAAGCGCGGAAGAAGAAACTGAATAAATTCCTTGGTTCCTGGATGAGCCACGACTCGACAAGTTCCCATCCGAAACGTTTGCAAATCCTCAAAGGGTCCTCTGTCACCGAGAGGCACCCGCATCAGCAGCAATCCATTGACGTCCAAGATAATCAACCTCTGTAAAAGTTGACAAGTACATATAAGTAGTTAGAAGCTGAACATATTTTTCCATACTTGAATAGACATTACCATAACAACCGTATCTACAGGTAGCAAGGGTCCATACTGGGTCTCTGTAGTGTTCATGTCATTGTTGCTCTCCTCTGCTTTATCTTCATAGTCATCATTCACATCTTCATCAGGGGTCTCCCCCATGGCCCTTTCTGCCTCATTCAAGGTTTCCTCCAAGGTCTTTTCCTCTCCCTGGGTTGATCGGCTTGCCTCATACATCCTTGCCTGATCCATATCATTTTGCTCATCCCTAGGCCTGCTTTCCTCATCCATATCCTTTTGCTCATCTATAGGCCTGCTTTCCTCATCTTGGGTTTCAGCCATAGGCTCTTTTGGCTCCTCCACTGGCTGACTTGGCTCTTTCATTGTCTCCTCTGGTTGTACCTTAGCACCTTCCATATGCTCATTTGACCTTTCCTCATCCTCGGATCTTTCATATTCTGTTGATATGACCCCCTCGGCCCGTTGTGATTCCACTGTATCGGATGTAGGGGTTTGTCCTGGTGGCACGTCATGTTTTGTTAGATCAATAGTGCACTCATCCAAGCCGCTATCTTCAAGCTCTCTAGGGCTAGACATAGTAAGCAGGTGTTGTATTAAACTTACCCGGTATCTTTGCAAATAATCATATGTGTAGTTTCTTAAAGCACTCTGCAAAATTGAAAGACCACATGGTGAGAATTCTTTTATAGACTAAACCAAAACTAGCTGAATGCATTGACAAATGGGTACCTTAGTCATGAAAGGTTTTAATGGAAAGTAGCTTTGCAAGACATATTCTGCATGGAGAAGACATCTCCAGCAGCAAGAATTTCCATCGGTTTGATTTGGGACAGGTACTTATTTGATTGGGGCCTTGTATAGTTCATACCTTCCACATAGCATGCCATAGGCAAGCAACAACCTCTTTATACAACTGCACAAAGCAATGTCAAGATGTTAGCATGAGGCTTCAAATTTACATGGATATCTATAAGAAACACTTTCTGATACAAAACACTTACAGCCTAATTTCAGGGTGGGTTCCTTTTATTGAATTGAACACCCACACTGCTGGTTGGTCAACATCAAGGCATATGAGACTCCAGTGATGGTTGTTCTCATATGGAAAGATGATCACGGTAACTTCCAGCATAGCACAGTGGAGAAACCAACTCTCAAAGGTCCCAAATGGACTGTTCTTTTGTCTAATAATCACTGACATTTGTGGATCAAGAAGAAACACCTCTGTGTGGGTGTGCAATGGGAGTTGACTTTTGATCAGGCTGCAAAGACTCTACCTGAGTTAGCAAACCTATTATCTGAGTTTTCAAAGCTAGCAAGATAGTAACACTTACTTAAGACAAGCATAGATAATTGTGTCCGAAATCTGAGCATCTGGATTCTGCAATAAATTAATGTCCACTTTTTCCAGAGCTAGCTTTCTTGCTCCATCTACAAATGGTATCTCTGCAAGAAAACCATCCTTCATTGAAAGTAGAGTTTCTTGATTGCTTGCCTCTATGGACATGGTCACATTGCACTCTGTTTGCCTCTGGGACTCCACTGCTACTTTTGCTTTCTCCTTAAGCTCTGCTTCCCTCATGTCCTCTGTTTGGCGAGCAATAGTCTCTGCCCTTGCCCTTGTATTCACATCACGTGTGACATCTACAACTGTGAGTTGTGGCACTAGCTCCGGGGGGTATAACAAAAGTTCCCTCATTTTCTTATCCTTGCAGACATTGGGGACCAGTAGTTTGTCATACCTCCACCTTATTCTTTTCAGTGTCTCATTATCTTTGTCCATTATAGTAACCCTGTGGGCATGGGCTGCAACTATGGTCATGTCACTGAAGTACTCCAGTAGGAAGTCCTCTGTTGCTTCCTGTAGAGCCATTAATGCCACCACCTTCCACCTTTTGGTGCCCCAGGTAGCTTCATCACATATGGACCTCACCATCCTCTGGAAGGGCAGCTTTGGTATGCATAAATCTACACATTTCTGTGCCTTTCTGATTTCTCTGAAAAGTCCCATGCAGGTTTGCAACTTCTTCATCCTTGGCCCTTTCAGAATTTTATTTGGTTTTCCAGGTCTTTTCTTTGGGGTTGCAGATCTGCTACTTGCTTTAGATGCTAATCCTGGTCCCTTGCCTGCCTTCCTTGCAGTGGCTTTTGTTCTAGCCATTTCACTGTACACCAAAAGAAGAGTCTCTCTCTCTTTCTCTCTCTCTCTCTCTCTCTCTCTCTCTCTCTCTCTCTCCTTTCTATAGCTTAGCATATTTAAAGAGAGAGAGAGAGAGAGAGAGAGTGAGAGAGCCCATTACTAAAGGCACGCGCGGAGCACGTTTTTACCTCAACAAACACCTCCGCGCGCCGTTAGTATAAGGTAAAATAAATACACACACTCTCTCTCTATCTCTCTCTCTCTCTGGTCAATGCACAGTACTAACGACGTGCATAGAGACATGCACACCGGTTATGTCTCTCTAGGCGTGCCTTTGGTATAGAGAGAGAGAGAGAGAGAGAGAGAGAGAGAGAGAGAGAGAGAGAGAGAGAGAGAGAGAGAGAGGGTATGCGTGTGTGTGTGTGTGCGTGCCTGTATTTGTGTGTGTGTGTGTGTGTAAGTTATATTTGTGTGTGTGTGTGTGTGTGTGTGTCTGTGTGTGTGTGTTTCTATTTTTAAGATGTGCGTCTGTGTGTTTGTGAGTGTGTGTGTGTGAGTGTGTATGTGTGTGTGTGAATGTTTGTGTGGGTTGTTTGTTAAGACTGTGCTTGGTACTGTGACAGAAACAGAGATAGAGAGATAGAGGCAAAGGCAGAGGGAGAGGCAGACCTTCGTTATGTCGATGGGTCGGCTTGCTGTCGGAGACGCAGACGACGGCTCTTGCACTCTCTCTCTCTCTCTCTCTCTCTCTCTCTCTCTCTCTCTCTCTCTCTCTCTTTCACTCACTCTCTTTCACGAGGTGTGGTTTTTCTCTCTGTTGACCTCTTTATATGACGTACGAAAGTATACGGTCTCAATAATGACCACACGTGTGACAACATGGAAATATACTCTAATTTATAGTGACACGTGGGGCGCCGCCGTGTGTATCCGTTATAAGTGTGATTTTGAGAGAGAGAAAGAGAGAAAACAATAGAGAGAGAGAGAGTGAGAGAGGGAGAGAGAGAGAGAGAGAGAGAGAGAGAGAGAGAGAGAGAGAGAGAGAGAGAGAGAGAGAGAGAGAGAGAGTGATAAGAGAGAGAGAGAGAGAGAGAGAGAGAGAGAGAGAGAGAGAGAGAGTGATAGAGAGACAGAGAGAGAGAAAGAGAGAACAGATTGTGAGAGAGATAGAGAGAGGGAGAGACACAGATTGAGAGAGATATAGAGAGAGGGACTCCTTACTCTCAGAGAGAGAGAGAGGGAGGGAGAGAGACAGAGTCAGTTTGACACACAAAAAAGCAATGGAAGAGACACCTCCCTTGGAGTTCCTGCGAACCCCACCAACAAAAGGTGATCTCTCACTCTTTCTCTCTGTATTTCCAACAGTTGGTACAAATTGTGTGTGTGTGTGTGTGTGTGTGTGTGTGTGTCTAAACAAAGAAAAACCCAGACTGTTGTTCAACACACACACCTCAACACATACTTCCATACACAGAGACACACACACACATATACAGAGACACACACATAGATATATACACATTCTCTCTCTCCCTCCCCTCTCTGTACACGTTACTAACGGCGTGCATAGCCAACCAAACACTGGCTCCAGCTCTCTCCGCACGCTTATAGTATAGTTATGACTCTCTCAAGAGGCACGTTTACATCTTTATGCCTCTTTCCCTCAATTGCACTTAAGGCGCGCGGAGAGAGTTGCAAAAGCACTTTTCCGTCCTTGCGCGCCTTTAGTACAAATAGACAAATACAGAGAGAGAGAGAGAGAGAGAGAGAGAGAGAGAGAGAGAGAGAGAGAGAGAGAGAGAGAGAGAGAGAGAGAGAGAGAGTGAGAGAGAGAGAGAGAGAGAGTCTATGTGTATTTTTTTAGTGTTCTTTGGAGAGAGAGAGAGAGAGAGAGAGAGAGAGAGAGGAGAGGACTATGTGTGTTTTGGTTGTGCTTTGGTGAGAGACATATATATATATATATACATATATATTTATATTTATATTTATATATATATTTTATATTTATATCTATCTGGAGAGAGAGAGAGAGAGAGAGAGAGAGAGAGATCATGATGGTTTTGGTTTTGGCAGAGTTGTCATGTTTCCTGATGGTTTTGACTTGTCATGTTTCCTGATGAATAGGATTAAGGTCCAGTAGGCAGAAGAGGCTGAAACCTGATCCAGAGCTTGTGCCAGGATTTCAACCCTTGCAGGCTCAGTTGCTTAATGTATCTGCCAAAAGAACTGTTGAATTTTTTCAGGACATATCTGAAGAAAAGTCAATTGGTGAAGATCAATCAGAGAGGTCACCAGGGCAAGAGGATCCCTCACCCTACAAGGCTATGGTGCCCTCTACAGTACTTCTGAAGAAAAATACAAGAAAGAGGAATATAGACTTCTCAGATGATACAGATGTGCTAGAAGGAAGTCCCTGTGCAACTAAATGTAAAGACAAAGAGGATGTGTCTTCTCTGGAAGACCCAGCTGCAACTGATGAGAGGCTGTTTGATTTTGCAGCATCTTGTGGTGCTGGAGACAAGTTTGATCTAGTTCATTCTATGTTTAATCCAAAGTTTGACATTGAAGACCTGTTAGCTCAGCACAGTAATTTCTTGCAGTCCTACAGAGATAAGTTTGAAGTGATGGTGCAGGTAGGAAGGGTTGTTCTGCCTACTATGACTCTTGTGCATTTAAATGACTGTGGTGGAAAGGGACAGGGACTGAAGAAGTATAGGGAATTACCACCTTCTTGCCGAAATTCAGCCTGCCCTTTGCATCAAAAATAATGCAAACTCATTCAGGAAGCCTTTGGCTTTATGATTTACCTGAACAACCTGTTTGGATTCCTCATGCAAAATTCTGATGAGGTGTTAGAGGAGCAGGATGCAGCACCAGATGAAGAATGCGAGGAGACAACTCATATGCAAGAAGTCGAGGAGGTTGAAGACACAGTCGACCTTGAGGTTGAGGCAATTGAAGTACAAAGAAGTAAGATGCTCTCTGTGAAAACCACAGAAATCAAACTTCCATTGGATGTCAGTAACTTCACTGAGAAGCATGCTCAGATGATATTGCCTGCTGTGCCTGACTTCAAGATTGGAGACAGGACCTATATCTTCTTACATGATGTGCAAAGTGTCTTTTATTTAAGGGAGGATTTCTCCCTAGCTATTATTTCCAGAGTCCAAGAGAAGAGGAGTGGATTTGTTTCAGAGGATAGTAGTGATGATGAGGCAATGGAAACATCCAGCAATCCAATGGAATGCCTTCGAAGATGCTTTGAGAAAGCTGAAAAATACAAGGAGACACTACCTGATGAAGCCACCTTCCAAGCAATAAGGCAAAGCCTAAGACCATCGAAAAGTAACAAAGAAGTGGAGGATTGGTTTAACCATTCAGGTCAGGGGTCAACTACATCTGTAGACCTGTGGCAAGAAAACCTCTTTCTACAGGATGAGAGCTTCATGGTAACTCTCTCTCTCTCTCTCTCTCTCTCTCTCTCTCTCTCTCTCTCTCTCTCTCTCTCTCTCTCTCTCTCTCTCTCTCTCTCTCTTTGTGTCACTTCTGACATGGTATGTGCAGTCTTGGATTGCTAACAAGGATGACTTCCTTCGGCGCCGGACAAGAGAGTATCGAGGAAGGGATGCGGCCCTAGCACAGTACCTTTCAAAGCTTTGCGAGTCACCGATAGTAGTTTTTCACAATTCCATGTCACAAGAGGGTTCAATAGCAACTTACACATTAAAGACACTATCACGCTTCTTGGGTGGACCGGTGCTACCCAAAAGTGCAGATAAAGTCATTCTTGTGGACAAAGTGTTTGCTAGATATTGTTTTGGTTATTGCCCAGGCTATACAGGTGGTCGGGCAGCGTATTACTACACCTACACAGCAATGGCACTAGCTCTTGGTAGACAAAACCCAGATGAACTTTTAGAGTATGGCAAACATCTCATGATTCGTTACAAGGGTGACGTGCCAAAAAACAAAATTGAACCTTCAAAATCTTGATACACTTCAAGTAGCAATTGTATAAGATCATGTATTACATAAATTTTGTACAATGTCATCCACTCAGAGTATCTTTCTCCACTTGTGATTCACATACACCATTGTCTCTCTCCACCTTCGTTGACTTTCACGAGCTCCGGAGTTGTTGTATGCCATTGATATTTTAACTTTTTGTTGTTGTAAATGTCTGATGGCTTGTGCTGTTGCTGAATTTGCCAAGACTTCTTTTGCCTGCATTCGATGAATGATTCTACGATAGAACCATTCAAATATTTCTCTCAAATTGTTAGCCTTGATTCGAGAGCCACCATGTCGTGTGTGCCTGAAATAAGCATTTCTCGCCATGTAATGAGACTTTTCCATCCCTTGGGTATTCCATATTGCCGGGTTCCCATACTTCTGTATAAAATATGGCAAATGATTGAAGATGATGTGCTAGATATGAAAACAGATTAGTTAGAATGTTTTAGAGTCACATATTTGCACATAAGAGAGAAAGAAATACATGATAATACCATGTAGTGAGTAATCTGGGTGTCTGTCCATGCTGTCTTGAATGATTTTTTCAGAAGGTTGAGATTTTCCTTGAACTTGTTCATATCACCTTGTGACCAGTCATCTTTGTCGCACATCAAAAATAGGATGTCTATTGACCGCCAAACCTCAGCCTTCGCGTTACGAGTAGTTGGTTCGTGGTCTTTGACTGCAATATGTAGCTTTTTCCAGCTCTGATACTCTACCTTGCTAACATAAGATGTGTTATATAATTTTCCATGTTTTGTTAGCTTTGGATCTCTTGTACCTTGGGGCTTAGATAAAAACCTCCGTGCCTTCACCCCATCGATGGATGGTTTGCATGGGACATCCTTCTCAGCAGTTGATCTCTTTTCATCCCGCTGGATTTTGACATTGCCACCATGAAGCCCCATATCCGACAGTACCATTTCTAAGCACTGCAGGGCTACTTGTCGTTCTGCGGAGTTCTTAATCTTCCAAGCAAACCCGATGTATAAGTAGACCAATTTCTCCACAATTCTACAAAGGGCATGCATTGTACAAATGTGGACATTCACAAGTGGTATTTTCAAAACCGGTCGAAAAGCAGGATCCTCAATGTGACGTGTTGGAGCTTTTCTCCACCACTTTGGGTCCATGACCTTTGCAGGCTCCATGCAGAACAAACACGGTGACTTTGCCATTGCACCCATTCCACAATTATACATGCACTTTAATGTTTTGAGGTCACCTGCAAGATGCCACTGAACTTGAAAGTCTCCCCTTCCATCTAGACGTAGTAGTCTCTCCTGGTTAGTCTATCGATCAATCACCTCCGGAATATTAGTTCGATGAAACACCCAATATAGAATCTCATGATCTTCTTTCTTTACCTGCAACACAAAATAAATGAGACTTAAGTAGATCTGAACATTTGAGCTTACTTGAGAATCTCACTTACCTCAAACGCACCAAGCCACCATATGTTAGATTCTGATTGAGCACTAAAATATAAAGGATCATCACTGGGACACTTTGAGAGGGCTCTATTCATTAAAGTAATAGTAACACGCTCTAGCTTTTTCTCTTTAACAAGCTCACACTCATCCAGTTTTAACACAAAATGTAATACCCCACGTGACTCTTCAAATGTGATGTTGTAAAACTCCACCATTCTCTTCTGTAATATCCGCAGGTCTATAAAAATATTGTTGAACTCATCGTATGCCATGTTTTCTCCATGGCCACTGTAAGTTGCTTTAATATGAAAGGGTTGTCCAAGATAGTCTCCCTGTGCCTCGTTAAGCTGAAGCCTCTCTTTCCAAACACTTGAGGCTGATGGTAGAAAGTTTGGATTTTATACCTTCCTAACAAAGATGGATGAGACAGACTTTGGATAGCCGAATATCCTCTTTTGCTTACACCAAGTGAATCAAGTGTGCCTTGTATCTCTTTTGCAGGCACTGAGTGCTCTGAAATAAGCGATACACTACATTTCGTTGTAGGACCTTAAACTTCTGTCATGTACTATATCTGCTGCCAGGCTTCTACTTATAAGTGGCTTCATCTCTTCCTATATTGTCTTTGTGGGGTCAATGTTTTCCTTGTCAGGATAGATTGAATCTCTACATGAAGACAATGCATAAGTAAATAACAGAAAATTTGCTTCACTAACACTATTAGGGCACATGAAAACAATGCATAACAAGAAAAAACAAAAAGATTACTTAACTAAGACAATGTAGCCAACCAAGAAAGCATCACCTTAATGCTCGGATTCTTTCTGAGACCTCCTGATGCAACCTGCAATGTTTCAAGATTGTGCAATTTCTTCTTTCGATACGAACCCACCCAAGATGGTGTCCTTCATTTGACAACTTCGCACCTTTCCTTCAGTTCTTGTACCTCTATTTTATGTTGCAAAATGGTAACCTGATCTGTAGAATGTAAATGTGAAAGGCGAACAATCTCACATTGTTGAGCTTGGAGAATGCTCTTGTAAGTTTCAGCTTCTCTTGTAAGTGATTTACAATATCCCAGAAGGCCCTTTTCTCCATCACCAGCAAAGGTCAATAAGCTTGTAGGATTGACAAACGTGGAGACGCATTAGTCATGGATTCTTAGGTAGAGAGAGCCTCTCGTCCAGATATCTATTGTGTTTAGCTCCTTGAGCTCTGAGCGTGTCTATGGAAGCGGGAGGTATATGTGTGTTTGTTTTACTGCGCTTAATCAATGGTTGGTACTCATTGTCCAAATCAATGTGAAGGTGTATTTGGCTCGAGTGCCCATAACCAATTGCAGGTTTTATGAAAGTGAATAGCGGCTGCGGATTCGTCCCTCCATGTTAGCCTCATTCCCTCCATATTGACGAGGTTCATTCAATGCAACTGAAAAGAGGATTATCCCTCAATCACTACGAACGAATGTTCAGAAGAGTAAGGAATCTACTTAAAGTACACTTTTTGAACTTTTACTATGAAAGACCCAGCTCTTTTATTTGCCATTTTTTCTAGAGAGAGAGTACAAAAAATACATTTTCTTTAGAAGGCCCCTCCAAATGACCTCCGAAATTTCTAATGTGGTTTGTTATATTTGGGATTGTGATTATGAAGTTTTTAATGTGTCATGATGTATTTTCACAATGATTACAAATTTTTTGTATTGATTGTTTATCATTGCGATGATTAATTTTTCATGTAGTTGTTCCATATTGTCATGATAGTGTTCTATGATAATTATCTAGAAGTTGTTTCTACTAATCATTTCATACTGAGATTATAACTTCTCTGTGGAGTTGTTCATGATGCCTTGATGCGTTTTCAATTGTCATTGAGATGATTCTTCATTCATGGCGTTGGACAATCCAATTTTTAATCCCAACCAGCGGCCACCTAGACCATTATGCACGCCGTGTGCTACC
Organism: Adiantum capillus-veneris; assembly: GCF_014529385.1. Lineage (NCBI taxonomy): Eukaryota > Viridiplantae > Streptophyta > Polypodiopsida > Polypodiales > Pteridaceae > Adiantum > Adiantum capillus-veneris. The sequence continues at coordinate 43,368,876 of NC_140959.1, read as the reverse complement.
CACATTTGAAAGCCATCCTCTCTGCGCATGGTGTTCCACTTTACCTTATACTCTCTTGACCATGCCTCCTATGCGAACATCCCCCTACACCATAATGGTTGGTGTTGCCACACACATGGTTTATGCTCGGGGGTTCACCATTCAATACCCCCCTATATAACATGCGTTTGCAAGGCATTAAAGAAACCCATCTTCTAACATGTCTGAATGAATAAAATGACCCCTTATTTGAGAACTTTTTTGCAAAATTGAATATAAAACCCCCTTATTTTAATGTATCTCTCTTAAATTGGTCAATTTTTTTGTATTTTAAAACCCCTCTTATCTAACTCACCTTATATAGTAACATGATTACGTAGTACACCCCCCCCCCCCCCCCCCCCCCCCCCCAAATATATAACACCAATATATACTTGTAAGCCCCACAACTTGTGCTCTAATTATTAATATTCTACTGTATAAACATTTGTTGTAGGTGAGGGTAGCTACCAATATCCGACACTACTGACAAAGTGCAAAAACTTCTTGGGGAGAGCTAGCCCTTCCCATTGTCGCTGTTACGTGAAACTTTTTGATCTGTATAGTGTGCAATCATCTTCCTGACATTGATGGCACTAGTCATTGTGTCAAGCAATGAGGATGCAATGTGTTTTGACATTGTCACTTCCATTCACCGTGTGTAATCCAATCTTCTTTGTCATAACTTTCTATTTGCACTTAATTCATTCATAAATTTAGTTTCTCTTTTAAGAAAGAAACTCGTCATAACTCCTCAGTTCAATGTATATAAATTTTTGTCTTCTGTCACTAACAATTCAGAAAAACTTTTTTGTCATACTCTCTTTCAAAGATAATATACTTAGAAAACAAGATGTATACAAGAATTGATTTGAAAAATTATCATCCTAAAGTGAGTGATAACCACATTACCCATGTTTTCACTTTCAAAACTGAGGTGAAAATGTACACAAGTATGGCACACACCAGAAGAATACAACATAGATTCCATACCTACACATGCTAAGAATGCATAAATATTTATATTATATCTGTATAGGCCAATAAATATGCTTATGTACATATGTTTATTTTTGCGTGTTTGGAGAGAGAGAGAGAGAGAGGTGTGTCCACTATGATGGCAAGTATGGTGGGACTTTGTAGCATGTCTTTCAGCAAGGATTTTATTCTGAACCCTAGGATGGGGTTTTTTTAATGTGCTTTGGACCTGTGATGCCTCCTATAACTTGGTACATATGGATGAAACCCTAAATGATAGTCTAGCCTTAGACCCTGATGTCAAGGGAAGCATGCAATGACTCTATAGTCCTCTCAAGTATGGAATCATCCAAATATTTTTCAAAACAAAGTGGTGGTGTATTACTTTAGTGGAAAATTACTAAATATAAAAGGTGTAGCACACTTCATTGATGGATATACAAAGGATATACAAAGGTCTGTACGTAGCTCTATTCCTACCAAACTGGTTAGAATTGCAAACGTCTGTCCTGTTGCACTCTTCATAGAGCTGTTTCATAGCTACAACATCCGAGTTACAAAAACTATGTTCATGTGCAAGTCATTTCAACAGTCATCCTGTGACAAACTTCTTGACAAAGGATGGTATGCAAAGGAAGAGATTGGTTTACGGTGCGAGGTCGCGCTTGATACTCTAGTTGTCAAGTACATGATTGCAAGACAATCACTGTTACTCTCGTTTTGGTATATGTGATCACAAATGCTCAACGGTAAGTACATTCCTATGGACCAGGTTTCTGCAGGTTTGGAAGATAATCCTGCTGTGGATGTGGAAGTGATTGATAAAGAGCATGGCCTACTATTGGTGGTTACAATAAGGGAGCTATGCAGTCTTCATCATTTGCGGCATGACATCATTGAAGAGTCAATGGACAAGGACCTATCAGATTTTTCCTTTTTCCTAGCTGGCCGTAAGGTGATGCGGCGAAGGGAAAAAGATATTTTGTGCAAAGAGTTGGATGGTCGGGTTGAAGTAGTGTCAATGTAACAGATATTCTTGTGAACCCAAGTGCATACAAATGACTTTCAAGACATGAAGTTTATTGAGCTCATTTTTCAATTGTGCCCTGTGAAAAAGTGTGCTTGAAATACATTTCTTTACCACGTCAAATCTCTCTCTCTCTCTCTATGTTAGACAAGACAAAGACATGATAGAAGAGTCATCTTAATTCATTAGAAAGTACAAACTCGTCCGTGAACAATGGACTGAGATACAATTTCTGTAAGTATGGAATCAGAATGTCTTCAAGGTAAAAATCGAAGGAATGCCCCTCGAAAGAAGGTGGTGAGACAGTTGTTCCCGGCGGATTTACTTCTCCCTTTTCAGGAGTATCATCAATTAGTAGTGTATTAGTTGCATCAAAGGGTACACCGATTTGGCTAAACGGTTTGTACAAAAGAGGTAAGTGTGGTTTTTTAGGGTGGTAGTGGCCCTCAACCGTAACGCATTTTCTTTGATCATACAAAAAGGCAAAATCTGACGTGTGAGCTTGGCATACACTGCAAACTATTGCAACTAGTGGCGACAAGTTTTGCCTTTGCATTGAAGACCATATGGCAACTCTGAAGCGCGGAAGAAGAAACTGAATAAATTCCTTGGTTCCTGGACGAACCACGACTCGACAAGTTCCCATCCTAAACATTTGCAAATCCTCAAAGGGTCCTCTGTCACCGAGAGGCACCCGCATCAGCAGCAATCCATTGACGTCCAAGATAATCAACCTCTGTAAAAGTTGACAAGTACATATAAGTAGTTAGAAGCTGAACATATTTTTCCATACTTGAATAGACATTACCGGAACAACCGTATCTACAGGTAGCAAGGGTCCATACTGGGTCTCTGTAGTGTTCATGTCATTGTTGCTCTCCTCTGCTTTATCTTCATAGTCATCATTCACATCTTCATCAGGGGTCTCCCCCATGGCCCTTTCTGCCTCATTCAAGGTTTCCTCCAAGGTCTTTTCCTCTCCCTGGGTTGATCGGCTTGCCTCATACATCCTTGCCTGATCCATATCATTTTGCTCATCCCTAGGCCTGCTTCCCTCATCCATATCCTTTTGCTCATCTATAGGCCTGCTTTCCTCATCTTGGGTTTCAGCCATAGGCTCTTTTGGCTCCTCCACTGGCTGACTTGGCTCTTTCATTGTCTCCTCTGGTTGTACCTTAGCACCTTTCATATGCTCATTTGACCTTTCCTCATCCTCGGCTCTTTCATATTCTGTTGATATGACCCCCTCGGCCCGTTGTGATTCCACTGTATCGGATGTAGGGGTTTGTCGTGGTGGCACGTCATGTTTTGTTAGATCAATAGTGCGCTCATCCAAGCCGCTATCTTCAAGCTCTCTAGGGCTAGACATAGTAAGCAGGTGTTGTATTAAACTTACCCGGTATCTTTGCAAATAATCATATGTGTAGTTTTTTAAAGCACTCTGCAAAATTGAAAGACCACATGGTGAGAATTCTTTTATAGACTAAACCAAAACTAGCTGAATGCATTGACAAATGGGTACCTTAGTCATGAAAGGTTTTAATGCAAAGTAGCTTTGCAAGACATATTCTGCATGGAGAAGACATCTCCAGCAGCAAGAATTTCCATCGGTTTGATTTGGGACAGGTACTTATTTGATTGGGGCCTTGTATAGTTCATACCTTCCACATAGCATGCCATAGGCAAGCAACAACCTCTTTATACAACTGCACAAAGCAATGTCAAGATGTTAGCATGAGGCTTCAAATTTACATGGATATCTATAAGAAACACTTTCTGATACAAAACACTTACAGCCTAATTTCAGGGTGGGTTCCTTTTATTGAATTGAACACCCACACTGCTGGTTGGTCAACATCAAGGCATATGAGACTCCAGTGATGGTTGTTCTCATATGGAAAGATGATCACGGTAACTTCCAGCATAGCACAGTGGAGAAACCAACTCTCAAAGGTCCCAAATGGACTGTTCTTTTGTCTAATAATCACTGACATTTGTGGATCAAGAAGAAACACCTCTGTGTGGGTGTGTAATGGGAGTTGACTTTTGATCAGGCTGCAAAGACTCTACCTGAGTTAGCAAACCTATTATCTGAGTTTTCAAAACTAGCAAGATAGTAACACTTACTTAAGACAAGCATAGATAATTGTGTCTGAAATCTGAGCATCTGGATTCTGCAATAAATTAATGTCCACTTTTTCCAGAGCTAGCTTTCTGGCTCCATCTACAAATGGTATCTCTGCAAGCAAACCATCCTTCATTGAAAGTAGAGTTTCTTGATTGCTTGCCTCTATGGACATGGTCACATTGCACTCTGTTTGCCTCTGGGACTCCACTGCTACTTTTGCTTTCTCCTTAAGCTCTGCTTCCCTCATGTCCTCTGTTTGGCGAGCAATAGTCTCTGCCCTTGCCCTTGTATTCACATCACGTGTGACATCTACAACTGTGAGTTGTGGCACTAGCTCCGGGGGGTATAACAAAATTTCCCTCATTTTCTTATCCTTGCAGACATTGGGGACCAGTAGTTTGTCATACCTCCACCTTATTCTTTTCAGTGTCTCATTATCTTTGTCCATTATAGTAACCCTATGGGCATGGGCTGAAACTATGGTCATGTCACTGAAGTACTCCAGTAGGAAGTCCTCTGTTGCTTCCTGTAGAGCCATTAATGCCACCACCTTCCACCTTTTGGTGCCCCAGGTAGCTTCATCACATATGGACCTCACCATCCTCTAGAAGGGCAGCTTTGGTATGCATAACTCTACACATTTCTGTGCCTTTCTGATTTCTCTGAAAAGTCCCATGCAGGTTTGCAACTTCTTCATCCTTGGCCCTTTCAGAATTTTATTTGGTTTTCCAGGTCTTTTCTTTGGGGTTGCAGATCTGCTACTTGCTTTAGATGCTAATCCTGGTCCCTTGCCTGCCTTCCTTGCAGTGGCTTTTGTTCTAGCCATTTCACTGTACACCAAAAGAAGAGTCTCTCTCTTTCTCTTCTCTCTCTTTCTCTCTCTCTCTCTCTCTCTCTCTCTCTCTCTCCTTTCTATAGCTTAGCATATTTTAAGAGAGGAGAGAGAGAGAGAGAGAGAGAGAGAGAAGAGTGAGAGCCCATTACTAAAGGCACGCGCGGAGCACGTTTTTACCTCAACAAAAACCTCCGCGCGCCGTTAGTATAAGGTAAAATAAATACACACTCTCTCTCTCTATCTCTCTCTCTCTCTGGTCAATGCACAGTACTAACGACGCGCACAGAGACATGCACACCGATTATGTCTCTCTACGCGTGCCTTTGGTATAGAGAGAGAGAGTGAGAGAGAGAGAGAGAGAGAGAGAGAGAGAGAGAGAGAGAGAGAGAGAGAGGGTATGCGTGTGTGTGTGTGTGTGTGCGTGCCTGTATTTGTGTGTGTGTGTGTGTAAGTTATATTTGTGTGTGTGTGTGTGTGTTTCTATTTTTAAGATGTGTGTCTGTGTGTTTGTGAGTGTGTGTGTGTGAGTGTGTATGTGTGTGTGTGAATGTTTGTGTGGGTTGTTTGTTAAGACTGTGCTAAGTACTGTGACAGAAACAGAGATAGAGAGATAGAGGCAAAGGCAGAGGGAGAGGCAGACCTTCGTTATGTCGATGGGTCGGCTTGCTGTCGGAGACGCAGACGACGGCTCTTGCTCTCTCTCTCTCTCTCTCTCTCTCTCTCTCTCTCTCTCTCTCTCTCTCTCTCTCTCTCTCTCTCTCTCTCTCTCTTTCACTCACTCTCTTTCACGAGGTGTGGTTTTTCTCTCTGTTGACCTCTTTATATGATGTACAAAAGTATACGGTCTCAATAATGACCACACGTGTGACAACATGCAAATATACTCTAATTTATAGTGACACGTGGGGCGCCGCCGTGTGTATCCGTTATAAGTGTGATTTTGAGAGAGAGAAAGAGAAAAAACAATAGAGAGAGAGAGAGAGTGAGAGAGCGAGAGAGAGAGAGAGAGAGAGAGAGAGAGAGAGAGAGAGAGAGAGAGAGAGAGAGAGAGAGAGAGAGCCATAGAAAGAGAGAGAGTGATAAAGAGAGAGAGAGAGAGAGAGAGAGAGAGAGTGATAGAGAGACAGAGAGAGAGAAAGAGAGAACAGATTGTGAGAGAGATAGAGAGAGGGAGAGACACAGATTGAGAGAGATATAGAGAGAGGGACTCCTTACTCTCAGAGAGAGAGAGAGGGAGGGAGAGAGACAGAGTCAATTTGACACACAAAAAAGCAATGGAGGAGACACCTCCCTTGGAGTTCCTGCGAACCCCACCAACAAAAGGTGATCTCTCACTCTTTCTCTCTGTATTTCCAACAGTTGGTACAAATTGTGTGTGTGTGTGTGTGTGTGTGTGTGTGTGTGTCTAAACAAAGAAAAACCCAGACTGTTGTTCAACACACACACCTCAACACATACTTCCATACACAGAGACACACACACACATATACAGAGACACACACATAGATATATACACATTCTCTCTCTCCCTCCCCTCTCTGTACACGTTACTAACGGCGTGCATAGCCAACCAAACACTGGCTCCAGCTCTCTCCGCACGCTTATAGTATAGTTATGACTCTCTCAAGAGGCACGTTTACATCTTTATGCCTCTTTCCCTCAATTGCACTTAAGGCGCGCGGAGAGAGTTGCAAAAAGCACTTTTCCGTCCTTGCGCGCCTTTAGTACAAATAGACAAATACAAAGAGAGAGAGAGAGAGAGAGAGAGAGAGAGAGAGAGAGAGAGAGAGAGAGAGAGAGTCTATGTGTATTTTTTTAGTGTTCTTTGGAGAGAGAGAGAGAGAGAGAGAGAGAGAGAGAGAGAGAGAGAGACTATGTGTGTTTTTGGTTGTGCTTTGGTGAGAGACATATATATATATATACATATATATTTATATTTATATTTATATTTATATTTTTATATCTATCTGGAGAGAGAGAGAGAGAGAGAGAGAGAGAGATCATGATGGTTTTGGTTTTGGCAGAGTTGTCATGTTTCCTGATGGTTTTGACTTGTCATGTTTCCTGATGAATAGGATTATGGTCCAGTAGGCAGAAGAGGCTGAAACCTGATCGAGAGCTTGTGCCAGGATTTCAACCCTTGCAGGCTCAGTTGCTTAATGTATCTGCCAAAAGAACTGTTGAATTTTTTCAGGACATATCTGAAGAAAAGTCAATTGGTGAAGATCAATCAGAGAGGTCACCAGGGCAAGAGGATCCCTCACCCTACAAGGCTGTGGTGCCCTCTACAGTACTTCTGAAGAAAAATACAAGAAAGAGGAATATAGACTTCTCAGATGATACAGATGTGCTAGAAGGAAGTCCCTGTACAACTAAATGTAAAGACAAAGAGGATGTGTCTTCTCTGGAAGACCCAGCTGCAACTGATGAGAGGCTGTTTGATTTTGCAGCATCTTGTGGTGCTGGAGACAAGTTTGATCTAGTTCATTCTATGTTTAATCCAAAGTTTGACATTGAAGACCTGTTAGCTCAGCACAGTAATTTCTTGCAGTCCTACAGAGATAAGTTTGAAGTGATGGTGCAGGTAGGAAGGGTTGTTCTGCCTACTATGACTCTTGTGCATTTAAATGACTGTGGTGGAAAGGGACAGGGACTGAAGAAGTATAGGGAATTACCACCTTCTTGCCGACATTCAGCCTGCCCTTTGCATCAAAAAGAATGCAAACTCATTCAGGAAGCCTTTGGCTTTATGATTTACCTGAACAGCCTGTTTGGATTCCTCATGCAAAATTCTGATGAGGTGTTAGAAGAGCAGGATGCAGCACCAGATGAAGAATGCGAGGAGACAACTCATATGCAAGAAGTCAAGGAGGTTGAAGACACAGTCGACCTTGAGGTTGAGGCAATTGAAGTACAAAGAAGTAAGATGCTCTCTGTGAAAACCACAGAAATCAAACTTCCATTGGATGTCACTAACTTCACTGAGAAGCATGCTCAGATGATATTGCCTGCTGTGCCTGACTTCAAGATTGGAGACAGGACCTATATCTTCTTACATGATGTGCAAAGTGTCTTTTATTTAAGGGAGGATTTCTCCCTAGCTATTATTTCCAGAGTCCAAGAGAAGAGGAGTGGATTTGTTTCAGAGGATAGTAGTGATGATGAGGCAATGGAAACATCCAGCAATCCAATGGAATGCCTTCGAAGATGCTTTGAGAAAGCTGAAAAATACAAGGAGACACTACCTGATGAAGCCACCTTCCAAGCAATAAGGCAAAGCCTAAGACCATCGAAAAGTAACAAAGAAGTGGAGGATTGGTTTAACCATTCAGGTCAGGGGTCAACTACATCTGTAGACCTGTGGCAAGAAAACCTCTTTCTACAGGATGAGAGCTTCATGGTAACTCTCTCTCTCTCTCTCTCTCTCTCTCTCTCTCTCTCTCTCTCTTTGTGTCACTTCTGACATGGTATGTGCAGTCTTGGATTGCTAACAAGGATGACTTCCTTCGACGCCGGACAAGAGAGTATCGAGGAAGGGATGCGGCCCTAGCACAGTACCTTTCAAAGCTTTGCGAGTCGCCGATAGTAGTTTTTCACAATTCCATGTCACAAGAGGGTTCAATAGCAACTTACACATTCAAGACACTATCACGCTTCTTGGGTGGACCGTTGCTACCCAAAAGTGCAGATAAAGTCATTCTTGTGGACAAAGTGTTTGCTAGATATTGTTTTGGTTACTGCCCAGGCTATACAGGTGGTCGGGCAGCGTATTACTACACCTACACAGCAATGGCACTAGCTCTTGGTAGACAAAACCCAGATGAACTTTTAGAGTATGGCAAACATCTCATGATTCGTTACAAGGGTGACATGCCAGAAAACAAAATTGAACCTTCAAAATCTTGATACACTTCAAGTAGCAATTGTATAAGATCATGTATTACATAAATTTTGTACAATGTCATCCACTCAGAGTATCTTTCTCCACTTGTGATTCACATACACCATTGTCTCTCTCCACCTTCGTTGACTTTCACGAGCTCCGGAGTTGTTGTATGCCATTGATATTTTAACTTTTTGTTGTTGTAAATGTCTGATGGCTTGTGCTGTTGCTGAATTTGCCAAGACTTCTTTTGCCTGCATTCGATGAATGATTCTACGATAGAACCATTCAAATAGTTCTCTCAAATTGTTAGCCTTGATTCGAGAGCCACCATGTCGTGTGTGCCTGAAATAAGCATTTCTCGCCATGTAATGAGACTTTTCCATCCCTTGGGTATTCCATATTGCCGGGTTCCCATACTTCTGTATAAAATATGGCAAATGATTGAAGATGATGTGCTAGATATGAAAACAGATTAGTTAGAATGTTTTACAGTCACATATTTGCACATAAGAGAGAAAGAAATACATGATAATACCATGTAGTGAGTAATCTGGGTGTCTGTCCATGCTGTCTTGAATGATTTTTTCAGAAGGTTGAGATTTTCCTTGAACTTGTTCATATCACCTTGTGACCAGTCATCTTTGTCGCACATCAAAAATAGGATGTCTATTGATCGCCAAACCTCAGCCTTCGCGTTACGAGTAGTTGGTTCGTGGTCTTTGACTGCAATGTGTAGCTTTTTCCAGCTCTGATACTCTACCTTGCTAACATAAGATGTGTTATATATTTTTCCATGTTTTGTTAGCTTTGGATCTCTTGTACCTTGGGGCTTAGATAAAAACCTCCGTGCCTTCACCCCACCGATGGATGGTTTGCATGGGACATCCTTCTCAGCAGTTGATCTCTTTTCATCCCGCTGGATTTTGACATTGCCACCATGAAGCCCCATATCCGACAGTACCATTTCTAAGCACTGCAGGGCTACTTGTCATTCTGCGGAGTTATTAATCTTCCAAGCAAACCCGATGTATAAGTAGACCAATTTCTCCACAATTCTACAAAGGGCATGCATTGTACAAATGTGGACATTCACAAGTGGTATTTTCAAAACCGGTCGAAAAGCAGGATCCTCAATGTGACGTGTTGGAGCTTTTCTCCACCACTTTGGGTCCATGACCTTTGCAGGCTCCATGCAGAACAAACACGGTGACTTTGCCATTGCACCCATTCCACAATTATACATGCACTTTAATGTTTTGAGGTCACCTGCAAGATGCCACTGAACTTGAAAGTCTCCCCTTCCATCTAGACGTAGTACCTCTCCCTGGTTAGTCTATCGATCAATCACCTCCGGAATATTAGTTCGATGAAACACCCAATATAGAATCTCATGATCTTCTTTCTTTACCTGCAACACAAAATAAATGAGACTTAAGTAGATCTGAACATTTGAGCTTACTTGAGAATCTCACTTACCTCAAACGCACCAAGCCACCATATGTTAGATTCTGATTGAACACTAAAATATAAATGATCATCACTGGGACACTTTGAGAGGGCTCTATTCATTAAAGTAATAGTAACACGCTCTAGCTTTTTCTCTTTAACAAGCTCACACTCATCCAGTTTTAACACAAAATGTAATACCCCACGTGACTCTTCAAATGTGATGTTGTAAAACTCCACCATTCTCTTCTGTAATATCCGCAGGTCCATAAAAATATTGTTGAACTCATCATATGCCATGTTTTCTCCATGGCCACTGTAAGTTGCTTTAATATGAAAGGGTTGTCCAAGATAGTCTCCCTGTGCCTCGTTAAGCTGAAGCCTCTCTTTCCAAACACTTGAGGCTGATGGTAGAAGTTTGGATTTTATACCCTTCCTAACAAAGATGGATGAGACAGACTTTTGGATAGCCGAATATCCTCTTTTGCTTACACCAAGTGAATCAAGTGTGCCTTGTATCTCTTTTGCAGGCACTGAGTGCTCTGAAATAAAGCGATACACTACATTTCGTTGTAGGACCTTAAACTTCTTGTCATGTACTATATCTGCTGCCAGGCTTCTACTTATAAGTGGCTTCAATCTCTTTCCTATATTGTCTTTGGGGTCAATGTTTTCCTTGTCAGGATAGATTGAATCTCTACATGAAGACAATGCATAAGTAAATAACAGAAAATTTGCTTCACTAACACTATTTAGGCACATGAAAACAATGCATAACAAGAAAAAACAAAAAGATTACTTAACTAAGACAATGTAGCCAACCAAGAAGCATCACCTTAATGCTCGGATTCTTTTCTTGAGACCTCCTGATGCAACCTGCAATGTTTCAAGATTGTGCAATTTCTTCTTTCGGATACGACCACCCAAGATGGTGTCCTTCATTTGACAACTTCGCACCTTTCCTTTCAGTTCTTGTACCTCTATTTTATGTTGCAAAATGGTAACCTGATCTGTAGAATGTAAATGTGAAAGGCGAACAATCTCACATTGTTGAGCTTGGAGAATGCTCTTGTAAGTTTCAGCTTCTCTTGTAAGTGATTTACAATATCCTAGAAGGCCCTTTTCTCCATCACCAGCAAAGGTCAATAAGCTTGTAGGATTGACAAACGGTGGAGACGCATTAGTCATTGGATTCTTAGGGTAGAGAGAGCCTCTCGTCCAGATATCTATGTGTTTAGCTCCTTGAGCTCTGAGCGTGTCTATGGAAGCGGGAGGTATATGTGTGTTTGTTTTACTGCGCTTAATCAATGGTTGGTACTCATTGTCCCTATCAATGTGAAGGTGATATTTGGCTCGTTTCTGGGTAACATTTGTGCCATTTGAGGAGTGCACCATTAGCCAAATGTGCAGGTTTAATGGAAAGTGAATAGCGGCTGCGGATTCGTCCCTCCATATTGACGAGGTTCATTCAATGCAACTGAAAAGAGGATTATCCCTCAATCACTACGAACGAATGTTCAGAAGAGTAAGGAATCTACTTAAAGTACACTTTTTGAACTTTTACTATGAAAGACCCAGCTCTTTTATTTGCCATTTTTTCTAGAGAGAGAGTACAAAAAATACATTTTCTTAGAAGGCCCTCCAAATGACCTCCGAAATTTCCTAATGTGGTTTGTTATATTTGGGATTGTGATTATGAAGTTTTTTAATGTGTCATGATGTATTTTCACAATGATTACAAATTTTTTGTATTGATTGTTTATCATTGCGATGATTAATTTTTCATGTAGTTGTTCCATATTGTCATGATATGTTTCTATGATAATTATCTAGAAGTTGTTTCTACTAATCATTTCATACTGAGATTATAACTTCTCTGTGGAGTTGTTCCATGATGCCTTGATGCGTTTTCATTGTCATTGAGATGATTCTTCATTCATGGCGTTGGACAATCCAATTTTTATCCCAACCAGCGGCCACCTAGACCATTATGCACGGCCGTGTGCTACCCACATTTGTGAAGGCATCCTCTCTGTGCATGGGTGTTCCACTTTACCTTATACTCTCTGCGACCATGCCTCCTATGCGAACATCCCCTGCACCATAATGGTTGGTGTTGCCACACACATGGTTTATGCTCGGAGGGTTCACCATTCAATACCCCCCAATATAACATGCATTTGCAAGGCATTAAAGAAACCCATCTTCTAACATGTCTGAATGAATAAAATGACCCCTTATTTGAGAACTTTTTTGCAAAATTGAATATAAACCCCCTTATTTTAATGTATCTCTCTTAAATTGGTCAATTTTTTTTGTATTTTAAAACCCCTCTTATCTAACTCACCTTATATAGTAACATGATTACGTAGTACACCCCCCCCCCCCCCCCCCAATATATACACCAATATATACTTGTAAGCCCCACACTTGTGCTCTAATTATTAATATTCTACTTGTATAACATTTGTTGTAGGTGAGGGTAGCTACCAATATCCCGACACTACTGACAAAGTGCAAAAACTTCTTGGGGAGAGCTAGCCCTTCCCATTGTCGCTGTTACGTGAAACTTTTGATCTGTATAGTGTGCAATCATCTTCCTGACATTGATGGCACTAGTCATTGTGTCAAGCAATGAGGATGCAATGTGTTTTGACATTGTCACTTCCATTCACCGTGTGTAATCCAATCTTCTTTGTCATAACTTTCTATTTGCACTTAATTCATTCATAAATTTAGTTTCTCTTTTAAGGAAGAAACTCGTCATAACTCCTCAGTTCAATGTATATAATTTTTTGTCTTCTGTCACTAACAATTCAGAAAAACTTTTTTGTCATACTCTCTTTTCAAAGGATAATTTACTTAGAAAACAAGATGTATACAAGAATTGATTTGAAAAATTATCATCCTAAGGAGTGATAACCACATTACCCATGTTTTCACTTTCAAAACTGAGGTGAAAATGTACACAAGTAATGGCACACACCAAGAAGAATACAACATAGATTCATACCTACACATGCTAAGAATGCATAAATATTTATATTATATCTGTATAGGCCAATAAATATGCTTATGTACATATGTTTATTTTGCGTGTTTGGAGAGAGAGAGAGAGAGAGGTGTGTCACTATGATGGCAAGTATGGTGGGACTTTGTAGCATGTCTTTCAGCAAGGATTTTATTCTGAACCCTAGGATGGGGTTTTTTTAATGTGCTTTGGACCTGTGATGCCTCCTATAACTTGGTACATATGGATGAAACCCTAAATGATAGTCTAGCCTTAGACCCTGATGTCAAGGGAAGCATGCAATGACTCTATAGTCCTCTCAAGTATGGAATCATCCAAATATTTTTCAAAACAAAGTGGTGGTGTATTACTTTAGTGGAAAATTACTAAATATAAAAGATGTAGCACACTTCATTGATGGATTCTTTCATAAACTGCTGGGCAGATTCATGTGTTGTTTTCCTTGCCCATTTCAACAAGTATAATTTTTGAACAAGTTGTGCATGTTCAACCTTGGCATCCCCGGAGATGAATAGAAAAAGATCTTATCCAAATTCCCTACTGGGGTGGGAAATTTTGAAAATGCCTTCTTTTTTGTGGCCCTCAAAAACTAGATGCCTCTTTGGCTAAGGTCTTGTTCTTCCCATCCATAAATTGTCCCAATAGGTAAAAAGTTTGCATAGCCTAGCAAAAAAATAAGAAACTCTTTGATACCATTAAAATTGAGCTATCAAAGTGTTAATAGTATTTTCTTTAAATCTTTACCAAGGCAATCTCACCAACTCCTACTAGACAATTGAGCCATTTTCTAAGAACTTCTCTATCCTGCCAGCAAGGGAAATGGAACTTGATCCCTCCTATCCCACTAAAATGTTTTATGTATCCAAGTAGTAGATGTTTTTAAAAACCTCTAGCCTCTCTAGATAGATAGAAAACCAACTCTCACCTACTAGGACTATCCTCACCTCCTCAAGTTTCTAGAATATCCTTTTATGCTAAGCCACATGGGTTTTCAAGCAACCCACCCAAAGGTCCCTTTAGCTATACCACTTTGTTTAGAAACCCAAATCCTTTGAACAAAGAGATATTACTAGTCACTTTGGATAATGGTGGATATAAACATGCCAAAAAGCGTGCATTTCCAGAATCCTAGCTTCCTGCTAAAACGCCCCCAACATCTTTGATGTACTTAGTGATATGCCTTCCCATGAGACTCTTGTTACAACCCACTAAGTGGTACAAAGCCACCATAAAAAAAAGAATGAGAATCACCCAAAAGGATCCATCTTTAGATGCCTTAGATCCTACACATGTTACCCTCTATGAGACAATTGTAAATTTGTCTTTTATATATGCATTTTTTGTATGGATGAAAACTACCTTCTATTGTGATGCTCAAAACAAAACTTTGAGGGCATAAACAGCTCCAAAAGGGGGGTAGAACTCCGGGATACCTCCTAGAAAATTTCTCGGAATGGTAAATATGTCTATCCAAGTTCTGGACCCAGAAATTTCCTTTAAACTTTGCAGGTGCGCGAAACGCAGAAACAATTTTCACACAACCATGCAAAGTACACACATGAATATAAAGTGAACTCACACAAAGAACAAGGAGATGGAGAACATGAACACAAGAGATGCAACAAAACCTCGCATCCCAACAATCCTCCTGTGTGTGGGTTTTGGTTGCATATCACTCACACAAGCCTCCCCTCAAAACACACTAGGGTGAGGCACACAATTCACTAGCCTCCCCTTAAACACAAATCTTCCTCCCCTAGCACACAAAATATCATGGCATAGGCATATACAAGCCTCTTCTGGAACAAATAGAGAGTACAATACAATTGAGAGAATGCTCACAACACATGTCGTTTGTTGTTTGTTGGAGGATTTTTTCTCCCACATAATGCACAACTTGTTGTAATGTCGTCGTTGTCCTTGCCACATTTTGATGTTGTTGTTGTTGTCATCGATGTTTTGATCTACTTGTGCAGGTAGGAGAATTGTGAGAACAGGGCCCAATGGCTATGAAGTCCAAGCCCACAGGAATGAGAGCTTGGGGAATGGACGAGTGGTGGTAGGTGGTGCAGACACGCATCGACTAGTGAGCAACAGGGAGTCGATTTGTTTTGGCGCCAACCATTGAATAGCACTGAGAAACGAGGTCATCGAGCATGCCGGGTGTAGGGGTTGGGCCAGCGAGTTGCACAGCTGCACTATAGTGATGAAGAGGCTTTAAGTAGGCTTTGAAGAAGCTGACAACATGTGCAAAATCTTGCAAGTGATGACAATGCTGACGAGCGTGCAACTCGATAGATAATCAGAGAGTAATGGGGGGTGAGCTGTCAAGTAGGCTCTTTGGCAAACTTCGGTTGAGCAATTGTTGACGCCGGCAGAGGGTGGATGACCAAGAACAAAAGATTCATGATGCACCTGTAGTACCACCAATGGAAAGGTTGGGGCAAGGTTCTTGATGAGAGAAGAGCCGCGGTGTGAATGGTTCGATGACGAAGCAGTGTGGGCAGAGAGTACTCAATGGCGAGGATGCTTAGAGCTGCACTACGGTGGTTGTAGATTTTGATGAGAATTCGGCTCTAATTGGCTGGACAATCTAGATTAAGTATAAAGCGAGAGCAAAGCTGTGGTCCGTTGAACTCTCTTATAAGAGGTGGATCCCACCTCTATTGTCTCCATAGCCACACTCATTCACACAAAATTAGAGGATAGATTAATGAACTTATCTTTTCCAAATGAAACACTTGAGGGTTCTAATTGAATCTAAAAGTAGAAAGCTGCACGCACACCATCCAATACAAGTTGATAGAGTTTTTTATTTGTGATAGAAATCAAGCCAAAAAATAACACGAATAAATAAATAAATGAAGCCGAAATCTACTCTAATCACTCAATAATTAGTAATATTGGACCAGGAAGTGCTCAATCAAGCAATGAAAGAGTGAAATAATTTCTAATGCTATTATGAAATGCATGGGAAATTATGATTAGTAATTGCAATGGCTAAGAGAGAGAGGGCCAATGAAATCTAGTATAGTGAGAGTGCCTAAGATGTAATAGATTAGGAAATTCTAATCTAGGCCATGCTATGATACCAATTGTAGGGTTGAGGTGGATAGGTTAGTGTGCCATTCATTTTAATGGCATGCTTGGAGAGGTTAGTGTAGAGCTTGAGAGAGATACTATTGCACAAGACAATATAGAGTATAATTGCAAAATGATAAAGCTTACATTTATTCAGCAGAATGTGCCTATATGTAGGCTTATACAAAAGAGACAACCTTTTGACACATGAGCACAAGATGTGGCTACCTATGCACAAACACAAGTGGCTTTTCTTTACACATGGGTGGTAAGGGGTTATTCCCATGGGTTATTAACACATGACACTTTTCTAGGTGGAAGAGATAAGAGATGCAACAAAACCTCGCATCCCAACAAGTAGTACTCCATCACGATGATGTGCCTCCTTTGGCCAAAGGTGTAGATATTATGGCAGCTTCCACTCAATACTATAAAGTTTTGCTCAACATCTCTCCTGTGGATTCACCTGCAAGAAGTAATGTTGTCCAAACCCTCTCGAGTGTTGTGGATCCATGCATTGAAGAGGCCAGTGCAAACAAACTTGAAGAGCCATTGGAAGAGGCAAAAATTTACTATGCTATCATTAAACTACCAAATGAAAAATTCCCAGGTATTTGTGGATTTTCCAAAGAGTTTATGCTTTTTTTTTCTAGGACTTAGGGGCATTGTATGCCCACTATTGAATGCAGTATGGATTTCTCAATGTATGGACCCAACACTCAAGCAGGGGATCATTAAGCTCATCCCAAAAAGCACATTTCCTAAAACTTTGGCAGATTGGAGGCCCATCAACATGATGGGGGTGCTGTATAAATTGCTAGCCAAAGCTATTGCTCTTGGAATTGCACCTAAATTGAAGAATTACATTCATTCTTCACAGACAAGCTTTATTCGAGGCAGGTCCATATACAATAATATTTTAACAACTCAGTTGGGCATTGAGCATGCACTCAACAAAAATCATGGCATTGTCATTTTTCAGAGTGACTTTATCAAGGCCTTTGACATAGTGTTGTGGGACTTTGTCCAGCAAATAACGAAGAAAATGGGTTTAGGGATAAAATTATCGGATTTTCTAACTTGCTTGGCTTGCTTGGCTAGCATGCTTACTCAAGGATTGTCATCAATGTAAAATTATCAGATAGAATGCATTTAACCAAGTCAGTTAGACAAGGTTGTCCCATTAGTCTCTTTTTTTTATAGTGACTACCCATCCCCTTTATTGCTATCTAGACAGAGTGGCAACATCTTGTCATATTCAAACTCTGCATTAGGGTAGCAAACAATTACCTGGCAAAGTTTTTGCTCATGATGTCAATATTTTGAGATGCACTAAGCTGATGGATCTGTATGCATTAGTTGTTGGGTTAACCATCATCTTGACTATTTTCTCGATTGATATCTCTGTGAGATCCTTTGATGCTCTTATTTGGGCTGGCAAGAGATATCCAAAAGATCATATCTTCAGGCATATGGGATATCCCATAGGAGTTGGGGCTACTCAAAAGCAATTGCAGCAGTGGCTTATTGATAGAGTCAAAGGGAAAATTGCTTCTTGGTTTTGTGATCTATGGCCTTTGCATGCTAGATTGAGAATAGTACAAGCTATATTTGTTCCCTATATGCTCTGTTATCATCCATTATTGGACTGGTCTGAGAAAATGCTTCAAATCTATATTGTCTTGATGTCTAAGTCCTTGTGGAAGACTGCCTTCTACCTCTGCTGCTACGATTGCTCAAAATAATAATTTTTTTCCTTACTCTTTGGGGGCTCTTCATGTTTTCAACTTGACTCTGCATGCTCATGATAGAAGGGCATGTATCATTAAGCATATGCTTGAAGCAGACAATGATTGGTCCTTATGCATGTGGAAAATCTTAGAAGCTTAAGTGGTCTACTTCCATGGTGTTTGGCACCTAGCTTCTTGGGATAAATTGTTTTCAGCAGATTCATTTAATATTGGCTTTGATGTTAGTACTATGCTTATTAAATCTTGGAAAAGGCCATGTGCTTTCTTGTTGTGGAAAGGCAGAAGAAGATATACAGGGAATTATTTGGGGTTTGAAAGTCTGATTTGGAGTTTTTCTTTTAAGGTTCTACATGCTAAATTGATTAGGAAACCTACACTCTGTTTGTTTAAAAAAGGGGTTTGCCAAACTGATCAAATGTTGGACTCTAATCTATAGTTGAAATTCTTTTTTGCAACTAGAAGGAAGTATAGATTGGGCACTGGAAGGAGGGGCTTGTGGCATCAGCTCATGACTCATGTACACAATTTATCATTCTATGTAGAGGCAAATGTAGCAAACAAACACAGGGACTTGGCCTTGCCAAGCTATGCAACCAATTGGTGGCAATCTCCATCTGCTATATTTAACAAAAGTCAACGGTGTCAGACACATGTATACAGGATAGATATAATAAACAATGGAATTTACACATGACTGAGAAGTGGTGGTTACATGTATTGTCTGATGTATGGTCTATACCAAATCACTTTAAATTTATTTTTTTTGTGGATAGTATGTACTTGGGTCCTACCAATTGCTCAAAATTTAAAGAAGAAAGGGTTCACTGATGGTAAATGCTATGTGTTACCATTTACATGTGGTAGTGATGTGTGTCAGCACACTAGGACCGCCCGGGCATTTTTTCCCTCTTTAGGAGGTTTTTCCCCCGTGCATTGTATATACGCCCATCACTCTAGGGCTATCTATCTTTCCACTGCACACTAATTAACACACTCTCTATTGTGTGCCTTGAGCTTCCTTCGTCTTCTCCAAGATGTGTGCGTTTCTCTGCAACCCTAATTCCAACAATTGGTATCAGAGCAGGTTGCATCCTGCCAAGCTTAGTCACAAGATGCTCCAACACACGCGTTCTCACTTTCTTCGATTTCAGTGAGCTTTGGTAAGCGTTTGCAGGTCGACAAAAATTTTAGGAAAACTCATACAGCTTAGTCTGCTCATATTTTCGATTCGGGCTCATTTTGCAGAAATCTGATATGGTTGTTCCTTTGCCGCCTCTTGAAGCACCTGCCAAACATGTTTCTGAAGGCTGTATTCTGGGTACAATGCAGGATTCGAAGTTTCCAAAGCATGGTTCAATTAGGGCCACATGCAGGTTGCAGCTTGTGCATAGTGATGTTTGTGGGCCCATGCAAAATCCGTGCTTGGGCAATTACCTTTACTTCGTGACTTTCATTGATGATTACTCCAAACATGCATGGGTATTTCCGCTTAAAGCAAAGTCCGAAGTTTTTATGTGCTTCAAACAATTTCTCGCTATGGCTGAAAATGTCTCGAAATGTACTATGGGCACCCTCCATTCGGATCGAGGGGGGGAGTATGTCTCATGAATTTAATGCATTTCTGGCTAGTCGTGGGATAAAACACCAATGTATTGTGCCTTAACACCTCAGCAAAATGGTGTTGCTGAGAGGAAAAACAGGTCACTGACGGAAATGGCAGGATGTATGGTCAAAAGTTAAGCTTTGCCGCGTTCTTTTTGGCTTGAGGCCATCACGTGTGCCACTTATGTACTTAACAGGTGTCCTACGAAATCTTTCCAGGCTATTGCTCCATATGAAGCATGGCATGATAGAAAGCCTTCTATTGAGCACATGCGTGTTTTTTCCTGTTTGGCATATGCTTTGGTGCCACAAACACAACGCAAAAAATTGGATGATAAAGCTGTCAAGTTTATTTTTGTTGGTTATAGTGCTGAAAGAAAAGGTTACATGTTATATCATCTGCAAACAAAGCGTATTCTGGTTTCATGGGATGTAGTGTTTGTGGAAGATTCTGTTCAACCCTTGATGTCATGTACTACAGACAGTAGTGTAAGCTCACAGGACATTTATGACACTTTGTTGCCTCTTTTCATTGGTGGAAATACGAATGTAAGATCCAACGAGGCAAATGTACAGCCTATGGGGGTTTCTGAAAATGTTACAGATCAGCCTATAACTGATGCAGATGTACATGATGTACTTGATGAGGAAAGGGCTGAAAATGAGCAGGCTAGAGGTATGCCAAAATGGTTACTGCACACTTTGCGTGACAGTAAATTGGATGCACCTTTGTCTAGTCATACTCGTTTAGGCTCTCGCCATGCATCTTATGCATTAGATTGTTATGCTTTGGCTGTGTCTAGCTTTCATGATGTTGACGAGCCTCTGTCATTTGATGAAGCACAGAATTTAGAAAATTGGATGTTTGCCATGCAATCAGAATATGATGCACTTATAGAAAATGACACATGGACTTTATGTGATTTGCCTCCTGGCAAAAAGTACATTGATACGAAGTGGGTGTACAAGTTGAAACGCAAACCGGATGGTGAGATCGATCGCCGTAAGGCTCGACTTGTTGCAAAGGGTTATGCACAACAAAAAGGCATACACTACGAAGAGACTTTTTCTCCCACTTCTTGTATGACTACTGTCCGTTTTCTATGTGCATTGACAACTCATTTTGGTCCGGATGTACATCAATCAGAAATAGTTACTGCTTTCTTGAATGGTGACATATTTCAGGAAGTTTATGTGACGTAGCCTCGCGGTTTTGTCATAAAAGGACCAGAGGACAAAGCGTGTAGATGAAAGAAGGCTTTGTGTGGGTTGAAGCAATCTACTCGTACTTGGTATGAGAAAGCCGACACTCATTGGTCAAACGAGCCTTTCGTAACAGTCCAATAGAAAGCACATTGTATGTAAAGCGTGAGGTGATGTACTTCTCATTGTGGTTCTTTATGTCGATGATTTGCTAATCACTACACCAAATGAGAGAGAGAGAGAGAGAGAGAGAGAGAGAGAGAGAGAGAGAGAGAGAGAGAGAGAAAGAGAGAGAGGAGAAAACAAAAAGAAAGAAAGAGGGAATAAAAAACCACAGAGAGAGAGAGAGGGGGGGAGAAGACGAAAGAGAGAGGTACGGGGAGAAAACAAAGAGAGAAAGAGATTAGGTTAAATTTTAAATTAGATTAGGTTAGATTACATTTAGATTTATGTTTATGTTGTGTTTAATATTAGGTTAGATTTAGATTTACGTTAGATCAAGATTAAGTTAGATTTAAAATTAGGAAAGTATTAAAGATTAGCTAGCTATAGTAGATTTAAGTTAGATTACATTTAGGTTTAGGATTTAAGATGGGATTAAATATTAGGTTTATGTTGAGTTTAATATTAAATTAGATTTAGATTAAGATTAACACAAGATTTAAAATTAAGTAGATTTAAGTTATATTACATTTAGGTTTAGGTTAGATTTAAGATTAGATTAGATTTAGGTTTATTTTGAATTTAAGATTAGATTAGATCTAAATTTATGTTTGATGGAATAACTAGTTAGATTTTAGTGCATCTCAATGAAGGCGCACTTTGCACAAAGAGCAAACACTAGTTACACAACAATATGTATATTCCCATAAAAATTTGACACCTGTTAACTCACACAATAACCATATTCAATTAGCTGAGAATCACCACATGTTCAATTAGCTTAGATTTAAGATTAGATTTTAGATTGATTTTTTATCTTAGAGTCTACCTTCGGGATTACGGTACGAACGGTGATCCCTCTCTTCCTCTCTACGGATGCGACCTTAAGTTGGAAAGCTTTCAACGGCATGATGCTCAGATTGGAGGCCAACATGTAATCTGCTAAGTAATCCCTCGAACAAAGATCTACTATGAAAAGATGTTAAGATGATGTGAAATGCTACAACTAGAGAAGAGGCAAAGGGGTTTTGTCCACTACATACACTATCATGCACTACACCCACAAATATAAGCATTGACCAATAAAGACAAGATTATAACCCAGTGGTTTTGATCTCCATGCACCTCTAGACCAAGGTGTGTGGGGATTGGACATGATTAGAGAATGTGAGGTAGTCTACAGTGTGAACAAAGAGAGAGAGAGAGAGAGAGAGAGAGAGAGAGAGAGAGAGATGGAGGATGCCAAAAGAAGATTAAATTTATGTTCAGGTTATAAGGCTTTACCCTCATTATGAGTAGTCAGGAGGATGTGGGGCCGTCCAACAGAAACACCTATCTCTCAACGAGGATCTTATGTCCTTGTAATCAATGCAAGTATGATGTGCGATGGACAAGACGCGTTTCTTTGCAGCATGTTCGCGAATTTGGCGAGTTCGATCCATCTATTATAAATCGAGTTGTTGCCAATTATAAATCGTTGGACTCTAACACTTGCCAATAGGAAGCAATCTTGAAACCCAATAGACGTGTTCGCAGGCACTTTGGTCAAGCAACATATGTGAGGTATTCGGGATAGTAGCATCAAAAGTCCTGCTTATGGTGATGCCTTAGATGATGGCCATGGTAGTGTCGATGATGTTGGTCTCAAGTTCTGAGATGTACTGTGGGGAACATTTTAAGCGTCCCTTTGGCATACACAACTTGATGAGGTAATCGGGAAGAGTTTGCAAGCCGTATCACTCTACCATTGAGGTTCAGTGTAAGACCAGCTGCAAGAGCATACATATCTAGAGTTTTCACACATCTGTGAATATTGATGTTGTGGGAATTAAAAATAGAAAGGTGTCATCCACAAACCCTTTGCCCGGCATATCCTTACCTCCTAATTTGAGGGTTTGCAAATAGCCCTGTTGTGCGAGTTGATCCAGGTATGCGTGTAAAGAGTGGGAGGCCACAACAAAAAAAAGAGGGCTAACAGGACATCCTTGTCTTATCAATCTGGAAAAATATATTTTGTCAGAGAGTTTACCATTAATGATCAATCTTGAGTAAGCATGTTCACCAAGCAGAGAGATTCAGCTGATGATCCGAGGGAAAAACCCCATACCTTGCATGATTTGTTGCACAAAGTCCCACTGCACTCTCTCTCTCTCTCTCTCTCTCTCTAACCTTATGTGGCCAACCTTGCCGACCTCTCCTAGTGCTGCATGGCAAGGCTCTTCTACAACATCCCTGTGGTCCGAGTAGGAGGATAGCCATACCACACAATTTGAGAGAGATGAGGCTCACTGACCCCGACCAATTCTGAGAGAGCTTGGGCCGAGAGGCCATGTGGAACGTTTTCAGTTTTTGCATGGACTACGACCTTTTCTTGCTCCACTGATTGTGCCATTGCAGGCTGTCATGGGTTCATGTTATTTTTGTGTGTGTGTGTGTGTGTGTGTGTGTGAGAGAGAGAGAGAGAGGGGGCGGGGGGGGGGGGGGGGGGGAGGCTATAACCACACCCTGGGGTTTGACCTTGTGACTACCTACAACACAATAACCTCTCCACACCCCTCCACCCACCTATGAGGTTGTGCCCACACCTTGCGGTGAGGGTATCAAAACAATAGACTACTCAAGTGATAAGAGGGTGTCAGCCAATTGTGCATCAATATCATCTCTCTCTCTCTCTCTCTCTTTCTCTCTTTAGAGTTTGTGGACCGCCCGCTCCCACTTCTCAACTCTGCTCTCTCTCTTTCTCTCTCTCTCTCTCTCTCTCTCTCTCTCTCTCTCTCTCTCTCTCTCTCTCTCTCTCTCTCTCTCTCTCTATCTATCTATCTCTCTGTTGGATGGATACACCGCGATGGACGTCAGCACAGCGAGAACTCACCTAACATGTAATGTCGGCTAAGGACGAAGCTCAACCCGCAGGCGTGTGGAAGCAAGCATAAGGTGTCAACCTACACTCGACTGACTCCTAACTAATTCCTACAGAGGTCTCTACCAATTGTCTAAGTCACAGCCTTCAAGAGTGCAAAAGAGGAAACTTCCTACAATGCTTGCTAGAGCCGAACACGCATCAAACACCATAGAACTTGAAGGAGACCGTATTAATACCTATAGGCCGCTCTCCCTAAGGTCTATGAACCAAAATCACGACCCAAAACACCCGGTGCAGAAACACGTAGGATGTCTGGCCGAAATCTGCAGGTCTTCGTTTCCAAAATCTGAAGTGCTAAATGTGTAGTTCTACTCAATGTAAACGCATGGATATGCTGCAATGTGAAATCAGATAACGTATGCTCACCCAAACAACCGATAAAGCTCGTAGAAGGAGATCCCAAAGCCGGACCGTACGCGCGCAATGTTGGTATCGGCGCGTAGCTCTAGTCAGGGGCAACACGCTGCACTTCTCCGCACTCGATTCCGACCACTGTAGCACACATAGAGTCAAGACAAGCTCACACTCTCTCTCTCGTACACAGTACGCTCACTCATAGACTTCAAACTTGTTTTGAAAATGACAAAAGGGTTTTTTCATTAAGGTCAGAAAGTGGTATATATACCTTACAACTTCTCAAACCATAAAGCTCCAAAATTAACCATCTACTCAATCTAACTATCAAAACTGGGATACAATCTGGAAACTTCTGTAAGTCCCAATATTTACAAGGTGAAAAATCGGGTTTTCCTCAATGAATAATTACAAAAATAATAGTCCGCCGAGTAGTTAGATTCCGTGGGGTGTGTCCAGCTTCTAACATCCCCCCCTCCTTGTTCATGTCCTCCCCGATATGGCTTGGATTAGCTGCTTCATCTTATGGTTTCTCGCATCTTTAGAAGTGATTCGTACCTTGCATGTAGGTTTAGCATTGTTGGGCCAAAGATATCTGTGTGCATGGTGAAGAATCCCGTATAAAATGCTTCTTCAAAAGCCTGGAGGTGATAGGATGGTAGAAACATAATTCTTTGATACAACGCATGTATCATCTCCTTGGAAGGCTAACCTGACAGATCATAAGCACATCTGTATGTGTCCTAGAAGAAGAATATGTTGTCGGTCACCTGGCCTGGCTTGAAGGTCTCGAACATTGCTAGGATGGTTCTGCAGATTTTTCTCCCTAAAATCCATGTAAGGTCAAGTGAGCCAGTGAACAAATTTATGGCGCCCGTGAGGATTTTCACCATGTATTGGACACTTATTCTCTCACCTGCCTTCACGCCCAGCAGCTTTGGGTAATTCAGCCAAGTGGGTTGGCCTCTTTGCAGGATTTCTTGTGTGTTCCACGTCCTAACCCTTGGTAGAGGACAAAAGCTGAGGTTGTCTCTGATATGTTTAGGTGCCTCTACCAAGTGGATTAGGTACTGTGGGTACTTGGTAAGCCAAGCCTTCCTCCACTTTGGCTGAGAATCCACTATGATCTTAACTCCTTCTGGCCTCGAGGTGTCTGCATTGTAGAGAGGGACTGTTGGCTCTTCTCTTATTCGCCTGTTTAATATTGTTGCTGCCTCATATTTCAGCAATGGATATGGGAGAGAGGGTTGAAGCCACTCGCGCTTGAGATTGTTGGCTTCGATCTTCTGAATGGTCATAGATTTGAAGACCCTCTGCTCCCATTCCAAGGCTTCCTTTGTGCTTTCTCTTAGCTCTGCCTCTATTGACTTACGCAATTTTTCCTCCTCTTCTTGTGTTAGATCCTGCGGCTCTTGAGAGGATCCTGCTATGCTTTCCTCTTGCATGGGTGTGTCCATAGGATCTACCACATTTTCGAGGTCGATGCCCTCATTGGAGGCTGGCCCTGAGCTTTCTGCCTCTGCTTGTTGCTGGCCTTTTAACTCCTCAATTTGCCTGAGGAGTGTTTGTTTTTCCGCTTCAGCTTCTCCGCCCATATTTACGAGGAGGTCATTAAGCTCAGCATTTACTCTTTCTGCCTCCTCGAGCTTTTTCTTTATGCTTTCCACCTCTTCTTGTAGGGATTTTTGGTTGTCCTCCATTCTTGTTTGTATTGCTATAGAACCTTCAGCCATCATTAACCTCTGCTTTTTCTTTGGCATTTCTCATGGCCTCTACTTCTTTTGTTTCTTCTACCAGCTGTAGTGTCATATTATCCCGTTCTTTTTCAGCATCTCGTAATGACTTGCTGAGCTGCAGACACTCTTCTTCAGCTACTCGTATTCTTTTTGCTGCTGCCTCATTTGCTTCTTCCTTTGCTTGGCAGTTTTGTAGAGCCGTTGCCAAGCTAGCCTGGAGGTCAGCTTCTCTCTCTTTTTGCCCTTCGCTTTGTGCCTGCAGAGAATCCCTTTCCATCTTGGTCTTTTCTTCGGTGGCCTTTAGAGTTATCATTTCTTTCTCTGATGCCATAGATTGTGCTCGTATTCCAGCTAGCTTTGTCATCACCACGTCCCAGTCATCAGAGGGCTGGTGCAGTTCTACCGTGTCGGTAGCAATTTCTTTTAGCTCCACTAGCCGGATGCCTGGCATCTGTTCTTTACGCCCTGTCCTCGCCAAGTCGAATGCGACTGTGGCGGCTTCTTCCCTTGTATAGCCTACAGCTAGCAGGTCCAAAAATGCATAATAGGCCTCATCTAGTCCTTTTTGTTCAGACTTAGGCTTGGCCTCTTCTTTTGGATCAGGTTATTGCCTTTGCTCTTGCTCCTCAGCTTGGTTTTCTTCTTGTTTGTCCTCAGCCTCCTTATCTTCTGGTGGAGGGCTGTAGGCGGTGGTGATGGTTGTGGACTGGGTTTAGGGATATCTGGTAAAACTGCCGGTTTTCCCTTTACGTCCCTGTCTGCTTTTATTTTCCTTTCCCTTTCTTGGCTTTCTTGTTCATCTAGCAGTGTCTGCCTTATCTGCTCCACTTCCCCCTCGGTAAAAGGGACATAGGGAATGTTTTCCGCTGCAGCATCAAGAATCTCGAAATTCTTGATATAATCTTCAAAGCGGTCCCTCTGTACTCTTCTTGATGATCCGGACATAGACTCGAGAGATGGCTTCCAGAGTTCGTTTAAATCACCCTTGAGGGCTCTTTCTGCTCGGAAACTCTCCATCAGCCTCTCGAGTATTGCCGCTTTCTGAGACCTAGTTTCTTTGGTCGGCACTTGAGCAGACTCCTTCTTTCCTTTCTTCTGCTCAGGTTGCTCCTCTTCAACTGGCTCTAGCCGTCTATTCAACCTCGTAGCCACCCTTGGTGCTCTTTGTGGCTCAACTTCCTTGTCTTCTTTTACCCTTAGCCAATGATTCTGAGATGGGGGATCATGCCACCTTCCTTTATCGTGTAGTGCTGCATAAACCACCTTGGTTATCATTTCTCCTGGCACTATGTAGGTTGGATTTTTGTTGCCCATTTTTACCAAGCTGTCTTCAATGTATGCCGCATAGTTGATTATCTTTGGGGTGCCCTCTGTCATTGCCCAAGTAAACGTTGTGGCAATTGCACCTGGCAACATCCTGTACTTCTGTGGCCTCTTCGTGCACATGTGGAAGTACTAGTTGTACAATTGGCTCATGATTGCCACCTTTGGGTTGGCAATGTCTTCAAAGGTGTAATTTGTCTTTTTCTCTTTGTACACCTTGAATTCATCCCTTCTTTTTGTCACACTGTCTCCCTGATTGGATAGATCTAGTGCATGGGCTACAACCCACTCCGTGATTATGATCTCTGTATCAGGTCTGCCTTGCAAATCTGTCACCTTGGCCACTCCATCCTCTTTGATTCTTGTTACAAACTCCCATACTCTTTTGATGTCCACCCCTGCTCGTATTGCTTCGAAATAGTTATGGAGGTCAATTTTCTCCAAGTAGCCGGCCATTTTGCTTCATAGAAATTCATTGAGATCTCTTGGCAGCATTGGTAGCTCTATTACATTGCCTTCATTGTCTTTGAACACTCCCTGGTAGATCTTTAGGTCGTTTGACTCTAACAAATCTTCTTGTATCCAGGTGCTGGTGGGCTTTAGTGTTCCCTGTGGAATGACAAAAGGTTCCACCTCGTCCAGATAATCTTTGATTGTCATTCTTTTCTTCTTTGCCGGTGACTTCAAGGCTGCCATAGATCCTGTTGCACTCAGTAATCCAAAGTTAGCGTTTTTTCCATATTAGCTACGAAACTGAGTTTTACTTATCCAAATGACTTGAAATTTGAAATTATAGCTTAAAAGGAACTTGTGAAGCTGTGCATGTGCTCACAGTGCAAATCTGGTCAAAAATTTTCATCTAGACATCCTACGCGTAGGATGTCTTTTTCTTCATAATTGGTTCATACTTGACATGCAGGTAGTGTAAGGCTCATGGAGCATGGCTATAGGCTTGGATTTGAATTTGGATATCAAAAAGTGGATTTTTGGACTGATTCAGGATTTAGGTCACAATTTGGGTAGAATGTCCATCATAGGTAGCAATTGATGTCCAAATGGGTTGAAAATTGGTATATGGGCTCATTGCACAATGGTATTGGCTCCTATGATGTCATTTCTTGCACAGAAGGCTAAATTTATGTTGAAGACATCCTACGCGTAGGATGTCTTTTTCATCAGAATTGCATGAAACTTGTTCTGTGGGTTGTTCTTGGCCTATGACCATGTTCTTGGATTTGAATTTGGATAAGATTTGATGCTTGTAGGGCTCTGTGAGGTGTTTTTGGACTCAAAAAGTGTATCTTTGAAGGTGATGGGGGTCAAAAGTGATTAGAATGGCTTCAAACTTGACATATGGGCTCTTGATGATGAGGTGATTAGATCTAGAATGCCAAAACATCCCTTCCATGCCAAAAAGGTCCATTAGACATCCTACGCGTAGGATGTCTTTTTCATCATTTTGACTCCATTACCACACAGATTGTTTGCTGATGTGTATATATGTGAATATGTTGTGCAAGTTTCATGAGATTTGGACAAGATTTGGTAGGTCAATGGCCCATTATTTCCTCTATGTCCTAACTTTGCAATTTTCCATGCATATGAGGTCAAATCTGGTCCAAATGTGATGAAACTTGGTGTATGGCTTGTAAATGTCATTCAGAACATGTGCATGACAAAAATTGATGAGGTGTGTGCCAAAAAGTGCCCTTGAGACATCCTACACGTAGGATGTCTCCTGGTGATTTTTTTAAAGTGCTAGTGCTCCTAGTGCTTGCCCTTTGCCCCCCTAAGTCCCTTTTGAGCCTAATTTCAACAAAAAAGTCAAATGGATAGAGTATAACTCCCTGTGTGGACTTCAGAGCTTCCGAGCTGTTTTCTGACTTCTGGAGTGCTTTTTGGTGATAAAATTTCTCGATGTTGGTCTCCATAGCTTCCCAATCCCTTGGGAATCCTTGCCGTATGGTTTTTGTCGACTTTGGCTTCATCGAAGCTCCATTTGGCAATTTGTCGCTCTAGAAGCACCCGTGGTTGCATTTACATACCTTTGATGATTTGTGGTGGTCTACCACCATAGGACTTGGTTGTTGATGGTCTAGGAAAGCCGCTCGTGAAGTTTGGTGGCAAACGGACTTGCGGTTTGTCCGCAAGTGCATTTTGACGCTTTGTGTGTCTGATGCCGTTTCTGAGGTTTAGTGCCACTTCGGGTCACTTTTTGGTCATGCGGGTCATATGGACTTGTCGAGCATGTCGAGATGCTCCTACCCATGAATTTTGGTAGCATTTGGTCGCCGTTTCTCCGATTTCCCATTTGGTGGCCTGTTGCGGGTTTCTTGGAATTAGGGTTTTTCCCGATGGTTTCCCACTGCCTTTGGCTATCCAGGACTGGTCTCCTAGACTAGGGTAAGCTGCCGACGAAGTCTTGTTGCTTTCGGGTTAGCCGTTAGGCCGCCGTCTCTACTTGCAGGTCTCTACCGCTCGCTTTGTGTGTGACCTCTACGCTAGTTTTCGCGACATAATGACAAACATGCGCGAAAAGCTCAAGGTGGTGAGCCTAACTCTCATGTCTGGATCTGGTCGGGTAGACGTGCGCGTCGTAGAAGCTACTGGAAGTTCGATCTGCTCTAAGTGGCAGAAGCTCTCTCCACAAAGTCAATAGTGAGAATGAGCTAAAACTGGGGTGAAAATTTCTTATAACGGAGGTCCCCGAACTACTTTTCATGAAATTTGACATGTGCTCCTATCTTCTTGCGAGATGCAGTTTGGGCTAAAAAATTTCTTGATTTGAACTGTGTTTGCTCTATTTGCCAGAAATTTGGCATTTCGGTCAAAACCTGGCCAAAACACACTTTCCGCTCCAATCTCATAATTGCACCCCCGTTGTACCATAGGTTGTCCTTTAGTCACTGGTCATCCTCATTTTTTTTTTTATTACGACTGTTTTTCACCTGCTTTTTGTATTTTTGAAGTTTTTCTGCCGAAAATTAGCAAAATTAAAAGGAAAATAACAAATCAAACCCAAAAAATTCCCAAAAATCATAATAAATCACAAACATCACCGCAACACACTATATACACTCACATGCAATTTTTATGGCCGGATTTCTCCGTTTTACCAATATTTTGCATGAAAAATGGCTATTTCTACTTATATACACACACCTAGGGGCTTGATTTGGCGTTTGGCCCCCTATACTTGTAGATGTATGCTGTATAAGGACACATATACTTGGGTTACTCCCTAAAATTTTGCAATCAAACGTCAACCCTTAAAATAGTCGAAAGTCATGCCCTTTTTTGTTGTTTCTGTTATTGGTTCCACATTTGAGAATGCCTCCCCCCTCCTAGCCAGAGTCCTCCCGGACGACAAGTTTTCGCCTCAGAGTATGTGCCGTGCATAGGTTGAAAACGTTGTGCTAATGCCTGGCCGATTAATGTGGCCCTATTTTATGCATACTCGGTCAATGCATGGAAAAATTAATGCTATGCAAGAGAAGGGAATAAGCAAGATGCTTATTGGCATTCGCCGTCGAGGCTTCCTGCTTTCTTTGCAAGTAGGAATTGTAACTCTACTGCTCTCTGTTTAATTGTCTTTTTGGCAAGAGGCAATTGCTTTGCCAACACTGTTGATGGAGTCGTAGCTGTTTCTGAGGATAGAATTGGCTAGGATGTAATAGCTATGGGCCTTATGGCCTTGGCTTTCCATTGGTATTTTGTTGCTGCCAACTTTTGTAGATGGTTTGGCACTTTCTTGTTTGCCACTGGTTTGTCTTTCATCGGCATCCACATATATCGGTTCTCCTTATTGACATGCAGATGTCTGCTTTCCATTGTTGCTTGTACCATAGGGAGTTCCTTTGGCTTTTGCTTTGGTATCCAAATGTGAGTGACATTTGGGTTATGGTTAAGCATTTTCTTTGGGATCCATATCTGTTTTATGACCTTGGTTTTGGGTTGAACCGTCTGCTTTGTTGGAATCCGGTTGTTACATTGTTTTTTTCCCGCTATTGCATTTCTATCCTTCCGCATCCATTCTTCTTTACCTTGTTTTGGTAGCCTAGGTTTTTTCATTGTGGCCGGTGACTTCAGCTGTCTGTAACTAGCATGGTTGGCTTTTACCGGGTTGTTGGTCTCAGGTTTCATGTTGTTCTTTGATGGCATGTGTGCTTTTGTCTTTATTGCCAGTGATTTCATGGCTTGTAGTTTATCATGATGGTATTGCTGAGCAAAAGCTATCACCTGTTGTTCATGTTCATGTTCATGTTGAATTTTGACCGCCTTTACTTTCCAATCTATCTAGACATTGTATGCTTTTTGCCAAGGTTTCCCTAGCATCATTGGGTGTTGTGTGCTTTCATCTGTCACCACATAGAATTTGTGTGGGTAAATATATTGATGTAGCTGTACATGCAATATAGTCCATCCTAATGTTTTCAATGGGTGTGATGTGCTACTTTCCAGCACTTGGGGAGTAGGATGAAGTTGATCTTTGACTTTGAGCTGTTGGTATAATCCGTAAGAGATCAATTTTTTTTGAGCACCCGAGTCAAGCAAAGCTGTTGATTCAACTTGATTGTTGCCCACTTTGACTGTAATTATTGGCTCCACTGTTTCCTCCTCCAACTTTGTCTGTCGAATGGCATTGATTCTCAATGGTGGTCTACTTTTTTGTCGTTGTCGCAGAAACCATCTTTTTGCAATGCGTTCTTGTGCTTCAGCTTGAGCTTCCTCCCATACTCTTTCTTTTTCCTTCATTCTTTGCTTTCCTTTATGAATTTGTTGGAGCATCTCCTGTGTGAGTGGTATATGATATCTCATCAGTCGACACGCACTAATCCAGTTTGGTATTTCTTGACCTGCTAATGTAGCAAGCTTGACAACTCCACTTTGTGATAGATCACTAATCACAAATGGTCCCATCCCTCGCTTTTGAAGTTTCTTGGCATGTTGCTTCAAGGTATAAACAAGTACGTAATCACATGTTTTGAACTCTTTGGTACGCACATGTTTGTCAAAAAATTCCTTTTGTCTTCTCTTTTTAGCATAGATTGAAGCGGCAGCTCGCAAGCGGAGTTCATCTAGCTTTTCAAGATCATCAATTCTTGAAGAGAGCTCATGCCCTGTCCATTCCAAGCTTGTTGCTACTCGTAGAGTTGGGATTAAAAACTCTATGGGTAGTATAGCATTTAGGCCAAACACCATGTTGTATGGTGTTGTTCCTATTGATGTTTTGTAAGCTACCCTGTATGCCCATAGTGTTGAGTGTAGTTGCTGATCCCAATCTGTTCTTGATTCTGACACTATTTTAATGAGAACCGTGCATAGTGTTTTATTTGTGGCCTCATCTTGCCCATTGGCCTATGGATGGTATGGTGTTGATTTCCTATGTATGACCATGAATTCCTCTAGCAGATATTCAATGACTTCATTGCGAAAGTGGGTCCAAAAACATTCTCATACAAAAATTGTGTCGTGATGCGTGCATCAGCTTTTTGTGTTGCTTTGGCTTCGACCCATTTTGTGAGATAGTCCGTAGCCACAATGATATATTGGGTATGGGTGCGATATGTAGGGGGTGATATAGGTCCCACAAAATCAATGCCCCATTTTGCAAATGCCCTTTCCCCCATCATTGGCCTTAACACTAGGTTGGTAACCTAACAGGACATAAAAGTGTCCTTTCAGGGTTTTGAAAAAAACCTCCAAAACCATAGTAGATCCACTCATTTTGTAAAATCCTTTCATGAGGTTATAGTTCAAGGCCTACTACACATGGAAAAAATAAGAAACTTGTAATATTTCTTATCTTTTGGGCACACCAAGCCTCCAAAGTTCATGGACCAGTGCATTTTCATCAAAACAATCATTTCTTACCTAGTTAACTTCAATGGGTTGGTGATCAGAACATATGATTGCTTCTCACTCACTATTTTTTGTTTTTCCAAAATAAATAGGTACAAAAAATTTGAATTTTAACCATTCTGCAAACATATCATCAAAGTTTCTATAGCCACGCTCAATACAAATCATATATGCATGTTTTCTTAGTTCCCTATTGTCTTTTATGTTCATAAGGAGCCATGGAGCATGTCAAAAGAATAATACATCTCTTACCAAGGGGAATCTTGGGGACAAAGATGACGTGTTTAATACAGCAAACATGAAAAAACTGGTTTCAACATTATGAGTTGTAGAATCCCATAGAAACTATTCAATATCTAGACAAATTTGATCCTTATGATTAGATATGGTTACTACCTACAAAATGCATGTAGTTGTCACAAGAAACTAACAATATTGAAAAAGCTATACTTGATATACTAGAATGTTTCGTTTTCTTCTACAATTGAAAAAATCAACCATCGTTGTGTACTATGCAAAATAGGGTATTAGGTGCCCCAAAACTCAAGGAATGTTAGCTTTTTGTTACAATATGCAACATAGAAAATCAAAAATGCATTTGGATATCATGAAATCCACCAAAAAAATCATAGAAGAGCTAAAATTGGCTAAAAAACAGGATATGACAATTTTTGTAATTTGGTTATAACTTACAACTTTAATATTTATTTCTCCCTAGAAGCATCAGGACATGTTGAGGACTACTAAAGATAGTTCTCTAGCATTATAGACCTCACAAACATGAATTCTAGAGTGGTATAGTTGTAAAAAGTTTAAAAAAGCCAAAAACAGGACCCGTTTTTTCACACAGTTTAGGTTATGAAATGTTGTGCAAGGACAATGTTAAAGATGGAATTGATATTCCAAAAAAATGTCTTTTTTTCAGCTCATGAGACAACTTTCTAGATAGATTGCACCTCAAAATCCATTTTGAAACTCTTGACATAATTCAAGGAAAATGGTCACTTAACAGGACATAAAAGTGTCCCGGGACATAAAAGTGTCCAATTACCAACCTAGTGTTAATGGCATCTCATCTCTTTTTATTGGTATCTTGGTGCGTTGACACACATCACAATGCTTTACAAACTCGTCGGCATCCATGTGCAATGTAGGCCACCAAATTCCTGCGGTTAAGATAATTTTTGTCGTCTTATCACCCGCCTCCACTTATTCCGCTATGTGCATGTTCTAGAATCAACAGGTATTCGCTTTCACTTGCACAGATTCTAAGTTGATTGTCCTTTCCCCACTTATAGAATTGGTTCCCAATTAACTAAAAGTCACGAGCTTCCAGCTCTATAGCTTTTTCCCGTGATCTTGTAATGTTCTCAGGGAACGTCCTAGTGGTTAAGAAGTCAATGATATATTGACTCCATGCAGGTGCTATGTTCACCTAAAACAAAGTTGTGTGATCCACTGGTTGTTTGGCACTACATACTGTACAATTGGTAACATAAGAATGTGTATCCACATACATAGTTGGCCAATAAACCCCTAACTGTTTTAGTCTCTGGTGTGTTTTAACTGTTGAACAATGAAATGCACAACCCTGGACATGTGCCTCTTCAAGGTAGCACTCGAATTCTTCCGGATTTATACATAATCCTAGGATTTGGTCAGATTCAAGATGATACAGCCGTCCTGCTATCAACTGGAAGTGTTTTGTTTGTCGAATTGTTTGTTGTTTGGATCTGCATTCCATATTATCAAACTCACTTCCGAAGGAAAGAATGCTAACAATTTTTTGAGACCATTTGGGTACCATTTCAATGTTGAAAAGATAAGCATCTGGTATGTCATCATCTATTCCTTCAGGAGCTTCCCCGTTCTGTATCCTTGAAAGATGATCTGCTCGCAGATGGGTTTTATCCTTTTTGACCACCACTGTGAAGTCAAATTCTAGCAATATAATAAACCAGCGTACGATTCTCCCTGTATTGCAAGGTTTATTTACTAGGTACAAAAGATCTTGATGATCCGTGAAGAACACAAATTTGTTTGCAAGCAAATAATGCCAAAATTTCTTTACAGGATAAATCATTCCTAACCCTTCCCGCTCAGTGGTTGCAATGGCATATGCTGAAGCATCAATGTGCACATGGAATATCTTTTCCCAATTTGGTGCCTTTAGTACAGGTGCTAATATAAGGTTTTCCTTTAGCTTTTGGAATGAGGTCTCACTCTCCTTGGTCCATTTGAAATTGACTAGGAAACGATACAGAGGTTGTGCGATAGCCGCATACATGTATATGAATCTTCGATAATATCCGCAGTGCCCCATGAAGGATTTCACTTGTTTTGCATTAGTAGGCCTGGGCAGGTCTACAATGACTTTGACTTTGTCTAGGTCTGTGGTTATGCCGTTTCTTGAGACAATGTGTCCTAAGATTCGTCCTTGCTTAACCATAAATACACACTTTTCCGGGTTTAGACAGATTCGATATGTTCTACACTTTTCAAAGACCTTTTGCAAATGGTCAATATGTTCCTCTCGCAGAAGAGAGTGTACACACAGGTCATCCATGTAAATTTCTAAGAATATTCTTAGGTATTCCTTGAAAGCGTGAGTCATTAACCTCTGGAAAGTGGCTGGTGCATTTGTTAAGCCAAATGGCATAACTCGATATGCATAAATCCCCCATTCTGTGGAAAACTCTGTTTTGTGTTGATCCTCCCTTGCTATTGCCAGTTGGTTGTATCCTGAAAACCCATCTAGAAAGGAATAAGCCCGTTTCGTGGCCACTCGCTCCAGTACATGTTCTATGATTGGCAAGGGATAATTATCCATTATGGTTGCTGCATTCACCTTCTTGAGGTTTACACACACCATCAATTTTCCATTCTTTTTGGGAACTACCACAATGGGTGACACCCAATCTGTATGTTCAATCTCATAGATGAATTCCGCTTCCATCAGTTTATCAATCTCTTCCTTGATTCATTTAGCAAATGTGTCATTATATGTATAAGGATGTTGTTTGCTAGGTTTTGCATCCGATTTCAAAGGAATTGTATGTTGGCATATCAATGGATCAATTCCTTTGAGGTCTTTATAGGACCAAGCGAACACATCTTTATACTTCGTGAGAAGTTGTGTTAGATGCACTTCCTCCTCAGGCTCTAAATTGTTAGCTATATAGACCGGCTGAGGCTTTTCACCTGGTTCTGCGAGGTCTATTCTTTTTGCATTTTCAGGCCCATCGTAAGATTCTTGGTTGGTCTCTCCCTGATTGGTGGTGTCGTGATGATTTTTCTGTCTTGGATAGTAAATTTCCGATAGTGTGCTGGTATGTTCATGTTGCCCTTTTCTGACTCCCCTTTACCATCACTATCTTCTTCAGTAGTCCATATCTCTCTCAAATCCATACCGTTTCATATCTTGGTATTTCTATTTACGCTCCAAATTGGTCCACTCTTGGTCTTTTGTTGCTTCTTTTTTTTATTTTTCAGATTTTTGTGATTTTGTTTCGGTTTTAGCTTTTCTTACCTGTTTTATTTCTTCTTGCGTTCTTTCTTTTCGATTTTCTAAGAATTTTCCTGATATTTGATCTTGTACACAATCCTCTGCTTTTACAAGCATCAAATAGTGAGTTTTACCTTTTATCCTGGGCATCAGGTTCTCTCTCACTTTCTTTCCTGCTCTTTTTCTCCTATAGCGTTCTTGGCGTCTAGGGTGTTGATTAGCAAAATCATAAAACTTGATATTCTCGGCTTCATTTCCACGCTCACTTGAGGTGTCTGAACACTCATTATGTGCATCTTCATTTACTTCCAATTGTTCAGAGGAGTTGTAGAACTCTTCTTGTTCTGGAGGTTCTACCGTCTCTTTTTCTGGTACAACGCTTACCATGTAATAGGGTAGCACATCGTAGCCATCCTTATCGCAAACTTTTGTTGTTGGACTGTCGGTAATGGTACAAACATCCAATGTTTCCAGTATGTGTTCCCATTCTAGAGGTTCCAAGGCATCTTTAGGGAAAGGTTCCAGAATATACTCCTTGTCCTGAATTACTCTTTCTAAGACGCATTTCTCTTTTCTTAAGCTTCCACAATGTGAAGCTCTGCACATCCATAGCTCTTTTGGTTGCCCTTACCATGCTGGTAGTTCCGATCCTGCTACCGTAGCCGAATCAAACTCTTCCACTGGTATTTGGTTTAAATCTTTGTAACTATGGTCTTTCAGGTGTATTTTAGTTGTTGTCTCACCATGTCTGAGGTATATGTGGTCATAACCCCAATCTTGGACCATCTTCAGTTGTCGCATGAATGGTTGTCCCAAGATTATCTCATAATTGTTCTTTTTGTCGAAATCGACTATTGCAAATGTATGCTCATACGCGATTCCGCACGAAGTGACAATTACTTTTTCTAAGAGTCCAAGAGGCTTCTCCATGAACCCATTTGCAAACTTCAGTTTCATTCTGGTAGCCCTCAGAGCTGGTTTTCCCCATTTTTTCCAGATTTCCTTGGTGGCGATAGCAAATCCCGCTCCACTGTCAAGAATAGCTTTTGAAACTACTCCTTGGAATTCTACCGGCAGCGTCGTATTTTCGTCTTCTCTCTCGCAATATTCTCCAACCTTATTCAATGGTACTGGTCTAGTGTTTAGGTTAGGTCTGTCCAACTCCCTGATTCCTTCTTGGAGTTTCAAGGTGGGGTCTTTCACTCCAAAGTTTTCTAGGCATTTTCCTATTGTGGTCCACATGTTTGGCCTTAACCTTAGGAGTTTTACTAACGTGATTGTGCATGCCACCGGGGTGGATAACAGCTCAATCAATCCTTGTGAATCCATCACTTTGTTCTTAGAAAGTCTTTGAGATGGGATTGCTCTAACTTAATTCCGACTTAGCTTCATATTCTCCCAGGTAAGAGGGTAAAGTTCTCAAAGAGTCTGGTTAACTGTGCCCCGAACTAATAAATCCTTGGTCTCCCCCTTGTGAACGTATCTCAAAGATCATTTGTGCTTTTGCCTCAAATTCTTCAATAGGAGGTAAGATCACGTTCTTTTCTTTTCTCGTGCTATTCATGTGGTTACTCATCCTATTAGCCTCGTTGGCCTCTCGGATTTGCTTCCACAGATCATCTAGACCGTTACCGTCCTTTTCCATTTCTGCCAATATTTTAGGATGGACCTCGTTACTTGCCCCATCGGTGGTATTTGGCACTATGATAGGCTCTCCTCTGGACTCATAATCATTAGTGAGTCTTTCCTTTGTTTCTTCATGTTTCTCTAATGTTGGTTGGATAGGGGTTGGAGCTGGTGTGTCATGACAATTTTTCAGTTTACCCAACGGGTCTTCCATCAATGATTGAGCTGTCTTGATCATCTTTTTACACATATCCAACCTCTGTTTTTCTATTTCTGCATATGGATAAGTCATCCACCTTTGCTCTTGGGTTTGGTTCTTTTTAAGTCGAGCTTCATAAGCTTTTAGAGGTGCATCCAACTGCTCGTTTACCTTGTCTGCTAGTACAGATCCTCCTGATCCTGCACTTTTGGGCTCTGCTATTTCCTTGGGTGCTATGGCTGCTGTGGTGTGTGAGCTTAAGCTAGCTAGATCCTCTAACCGCTCCAATATGTTCTTTGTATGTTTCAACTCATCGGATAGGGCTGTTTGCTCTCGTTCTTTCCTGGCTTTCCTACGCGCCTTTCTAGCTTTCCAAGTGCTTCTCTGATTTTTCGTTTTTGAACTTTGGGCATCGGTTTTTGGTTCTTCAACTATGGGTTCGTTCGTCCTTCTTTGGGCTTGGGCTCGTGTTACCGCCTGAATAGGTATGATTGTTTCATTTTTCGATCCTCCACTGGAAGGTACTGTTTCTAACATGTTCAAGGTGGTTTTTGCTCCTTTGCTCGGGTTTTTAGGGCAATCGAGAATCAAATGAGTAATTCCACATTCTGGGCAATACGCATTGACTCTAATGATTTCATCATGAGGACAGTCTCTCAGCCAATGGTCTCCGCCACACTTGTAACAGGGTCCCTTGGGTTGTTGAGGCGCTCCTTGAGCCCCTCTTTTCTAGTAAGCCTGTCTCTGTCCGCCCATGCCTCCATTGGCTACGAACAACAATGTTCGTTCATCTAAGCTATATCTTCCTTCTCCTGCAGCCTGTGTAGCAGTTGGTGGTCCTTGATTCCCTATCATGCTCCATGGTTCTGGTGTCGAGGGTTCTTCTAGTGGATAATAGATAGGGTTTGCCGCATATCCATTGGGATCTTCATAATATGCATGCATAGGCACCAAAGCCTTTTCTTCTGATTCAGTTACCGT
This sequence comes from Adiantum capillus-veneris, assembly GCF_014529385.1. Taxonomy (NCBI): domain Eukaryota; kingdom Viridiplantae; phylum Streptophyta; class Polypodiopsida; order Polypodiales; family Pteridaceae; genus Adiantum; species Adiantum capillus-veneris. The sequence continues at coordinate 43,329,219 of NC_140959.1, read as the reverse complement.
TGGTGTGTATCTTATACCAACTGGTCGTAAACCTGGTAGGGGTGGTTGTTGCCCCAACACCGGTTGTGGTATTTCTACACCTACAGGTCCTGGTAAGTTGCCTGCTTGATATCTGGGCATCGGTGGAACTTGAGGGGAAGCTACTGGAGCTTGGGGAGTGTAAGGTCTCTCCCTCACATATCCCTTGTTATAATAACATTCCTCGGTCCCATGGTTTGTCCATTTTTGTTCAATAGCACACCACTTGGGCTGTTTAGCTTGGGGTTTGGTGTACAAGTTGATCTTTTTTAGCACTTCCTCTACGAGCTGCTCCTGGTTTACCGCTATTTCGCCTTTCAGTGATATTTTGGAAGACTTGCTCCCACTTTGCTGTGAAGATGAATCGTCATCAAGGTCCTTGAACTCCCCTTCTTTGTAGACCGCACAATTGTCCACAAGGTACAGAGCCTCCTTGGTCAACTCATTCAACGTCGTAATCCTCTTCATATGTAAGTCTTTTTGGAGATCTGGATTCCTTAGTCCTTGGATGAATATCAGCATAAGTCTGGACTGAGTTGGCAGTTCTTCAACAGGACAGAACTTAACATATCTTTTTAGTCTTAGGGCTGCCTTCCGTACATATTCTCCATCTTTTTGTTTGAATTTATGGATTTGTGAGACGGTATTATGAGCTATTCCCCTTTGAGAGAATTCCTCAATAAACTCATCAAACACTTCCTCCATCGACTCAAAGTCTCTACTCTCCACAGAGTCAAACCAAGTTGCAGCATCATCCTCTAGGGTTAGTCCAAACCCTGCAAATTGGGTAGGAAAATCTAACACCTCTTCGGCTCTAATTACATGCACAAAGGCTGCTACATGATCTCTTGGGTCTCTGTTTCCTGTGTATTTCTTGTTTACCCATTTTTGCACTTGAGAAGGTCTAATTCTGCGCTGGTCTACAAACCTTATCATTGGATCACCCCGTCCAAGTCGATAAACCTCCTCATGCCTTCTGTAATAGACTGGTTCCTCTCCCAACGGTGCTCCTAAGCCATAATTTCTAACGGTTCTCGCTGGAGGTGGTTCTTCTCTTCGAACTCGTTCCATGGGTGGTTCTCCTGGCTCGGTCGACCCTTGTGTCTTTGGCTTACTCTCTGCTTGATACCTTGAATAGTGTGGTGGTTCTTGCAAATCCCTGAGCCCTTGTGCGGCTTGATAACCATCTTGGTTTCGGTCTGGTTCCATTGTTGCACTCTGTCGAAGCCATGCCTGCAATGATGGCTGGTTTGCTGGTTGGTCTTGGTTGTTGAATGCTTGCGGTCTGGTGGAATGTGAGGTAGTGTCATACTCATCTGAAAATGGATTTTTTGACTTGATTGGGGTGTAGGCAACTCTCGGCATTTCCTCAGGAAAATATGCTGATGCTCCTGGACCTGTTGCTCCTTCTACTTCCTCTGGGAGAATACGTTGGCCATTGGGAAAAAAATGGACTCTCCATGGGCCTTGTAAGAATCCCTAATTTAAAGGAAGCCCGCCAAGATTAAGGGGGACAAAGGCTTTGAATGGGGCTATTTTTGTAGGGTCTCCTCCATCTTTGACCCCTAAAAAGGTAGGGGGAAGGGGGGGTAACCATTTAAAAAGTAGAGAAGGGGGGGGGTAAACCATTTGAAAAGTAGGGGGTCTTCTCTCTCTAGCTTTTTGGCCAACTTGTAAGTGGCCTCTTAACTCTCCCATGCCACTTAAGCAAATCCGTGGGTCAAAGAGGTCAAAAAAATGACTTTTTTCAAAAACTTTCAAAAAACTCTATTCCCCCCTAAAAAGTACCCCCAACATATACACATAATAAAAAAATTATTTTTAAGTTAAATTACTCATAATTCAACAATTTTTGACTCCCTCCAAAACTTTTAGGAAATTCCCCCCAAAATTGAAAACTTTCCCTCCTAATCTAAGCTGCTCGCCTACACCCATCCCCCTTGCACCTGCACCTGCTGCTGCACCTACACACCCATCTCTCCATCCTTCAAGCTCCATCTCTCCATCCTACAAGCTCTATCTCTCCATCCTTCAAGCTCCATCTCTCCATCCTACAATGCCTCTTGACGACGTGACCAATGACCCAGCAAGCTCTTCACGTGGTAGGTCTCTAGGGATTTTCCTACGCCTACCTCAAGATTATGTTTCGACAAAGAAAACATGCTTGGGTACATTACCTTCAGCCAACGAACGCTGCACTCAAGGGGAGAAGAATGTGGATCTCTGGACAGACAGATGCTTGTATCCAAAGGATCCTTCTCTCAATGTTCATCCATCTTTTACAAACATTCCATCACTGTTGCAATACGTTGGAAATGGAGAGCAAGGTTTGTTGGGCTACTGCAAGAGACTTAACAAACACGAGATTGCGCGGTCCTAGATCTACTTGCGTCATTGGCAGTTGCTCAATGGGAGTTTCCACAATCTTCAAGATCAGATGCAAACAACTACTAGTGCGCTTGAGGATGCAAAGAGCACCATCACAACCAAGGAAATTGTAATTAAAAAGCTTGAGGATACTCTTTCACACATGAAGAGTACTGCCATGGGAGGTAGGGTGAGGAAACGAGAGTTGTCCAAAATTCAGACTCTTGCACCACGTGGAGGTGCAAGAAAATGAAGGGTGACAGCTATGAGGTAACATGTTCTATCCCTCATGTTGTTTAAGTCTAATACCGCTCATCATTGTTGTTTTGGGCAATAGGAACTTCGTCCAAGAAACGTGCGGTGGCAAGAATGCGTCAGCTAGGGCTACTTTACTTCGTTCTTGTTTCAACAAAGAGGATTTTATTGGGATGCTTGATGCTCCAGAGGCAAAACACTTGAAAGACGCGATCACTAAGAGAGTTCTTAGTGAATTTTCTAATATTGTCACTGATCTAGATGTTCAGGATATTTGTGATGCTGTTGGTATTAGTACCAAGGGCTATCAAGCAATACATCAAGTGTTAAAAGATGCATTAAGAAGTCGAGGAGTCACGGAAAACCTATTTCCACTTCCTCACAGAGTGGCGATTGCCAAGAAGGTGTCAAATGAAGATGTTATTCACCGATTAGGGGACTACTTGTATATTGAAGACACGATGCCTCTTCATCCGCTCCGTAGTAAATCAGAAGGAAGGAAGGGCTGCGGGAAGGGAAGCGGTGTTGTTTCTAACAGTGTGTTGCGGACCGAAGGGTTTGTTTACACCAAATTCAACAATATCTTTGTGGACTTGATACGATTGCAGCAGTCCATGGCTGTTTTCTACAATTTGAGTGATGCAGGTTAGTTTAGAGTTGCCTACATGCTCTATGATGTGTCATAGAATGCATTCTAAGGCTTTATATTGTTGGCAGTTCTTGAAGGCAAGCTTGTGTTCGTGCTGAAGCTGGATGAGTGTGTAATTGTTAAAGGGAGAAAGTTGGAGAGAATGAGCATCACGCTTATGAATGAAGCCCTAGATTATGCCAAGCAATCTTGCAGTTCGAGTGAAGCAACAAAGCCCTCATTTAGTGTGCAATCAGAGAAGGATATATGGTGGCTTGGTGCAATTGATGTTCCGAAAGAGACACATGAAGTCCTTGCATGGATTTTCAGTAGAATCCCATGGGTCACAGAGGTCATTAAAGCTCAAATAAACGGTGAGAAGCTCATGGTTCCAGGACGTGGGGAGTTTGATTTTGAATGTCATTTAGGTGGTGATCTAAAGACCATAAAGTGCATGCTTGGATGCAAACAAGGTGAAAATTCTTTACTTCCCTATCCGTTCTGTACGAAAGGGCACAAGACAAGTCGAGCAACTCAAGTGGAAGGTCACGATGAAGATAATGATGACCATATAAATAGGGAGTGGCAAACTTCGGTTCTTTCATGTGATATGTTGCAGGTGCCCAATAGGGATAGCAAAGATCCTGGGTGGAACCCCATAATTCCCTTCTCCTTCAACAATGTTCACTTTTGTACATTGCATGCGTTTATGCGAATATTTGATAGGATCATAAAGCATCACATTGATTATGCTTTCACAATGAAGCCCCTTCAACGGTCAAAAGACTTCTTGCAGGGGGTGGAGACGCTCCTTAATGAGATTGGATGTCACTGATCAAGGGTGAACATTGTAGCAGAGACTTGTAGGGAGAAGACATATGAGGTGGCACAGAAGGTTTCCATGAATGGAGCCAAGGCACGTCGATTTTTCAAGAAGATGTCAAAGTCTCCAATGCAGGTATCCAAGGCAAGTGTCGATTTAGCAAGTGAGAAGCGGTGGGAGTTGTGGAAAGATTTGTGTTCATGCACGACGGACAAAGATCCCAATGTGGAGGTTGCTAACCAACACAAGCTAGTATGGTCATCCTTTCAAAATGTTGTGCAATTGATGAATCTTTCAAGCACCACCGTTGAGTAGCGAGAGGAATTCAAGAAGGTGCTTTATGAATTCACAAAGGCCGCTAAGGACGGATGGTCTGAAAGCAAGATTACAGACTACATGGTTTGTTTTAACGGACTTAATACATATGCAATGTTTGAAAATGTAACTTTTCTATTAGCTTATCTCCTTTTTGGTTGTTTTAGCACATTCTCTATGCGCATGGTGCATACTTCATGGACCACTATGGTTCTCTTGATATATGGAGTACACAAGGCATGGAGAAGTCGCACTATTGAGCAAAAGGAGTCTACTTCAAGAATACTCGGCATGGTGGTGGTAGTTCACACTTTAACTACCTCCAAGAGATGTTTAACTGGTTTTTAGGCACACCTTTGGGAGAACTCGTACTATTGAGAAAGCAAGAGAGTCGATGATAGCAAAGCAGTTACGCAACGCCTCTCGTACTGCAGCATCCGAGAAGTGGAAACGCTCGCGAGCGTCCCTGGGCCATGAAGCTTGGAGTGCAACTAAGTATCGAAAAGGCAACGTTTGGGCGTCGCGTCAGCCATCCGCATGATCCAAGTTTAGTTGTTAAATTCAATTGGTTTATTTGAGTTTCACTCAATTGGCCGCATAGTGTGAAAGGGCCCAAATCTCAAGAAAACCTATTTAAAGGTTGAAGGCGCTCATTTTGTCATTTTCCCTACTAGGTGCTACCATGGCAAGAACAAAACAAACGGCTAGGATTTCATATCTAGAGGGGCCGGATGGCCAACGACTCAAAGGTACAGCAACAGAAGCTGGAACTTCACAAGCTCAAGGTGAAGTCCACGCAGAAGAAGCTGGAGCTTCAAATTAGCATGGCCAGTCATCTACAGCAACAAAAGAGAGACGGAAGCATCGCCTTGTTGTCTATTCATGAGACTCCAACGATTCTGATGGCAACAGGGAGGATAAGAGCGACCAAGGAAAAGAAACAAACAGCCAAAAGCAATCGTCAGAAGGCTCCGAAGAGACGCAAACGGATGAAGATGCCCCATGGGTTGGCATCCAAATACAAACTTATCAAGCTCACATGTCTATTGGGGGTAAGACACTTCCTAAAGGGAGTGGACCTACACCATCACATCCGGTCAATAGTGAAGAGCGCGAATCAGATGGAGAGTGGGTGGAATCATATTATGAGGTGTTGGAAGTGCGTGTGCAGAAAAAAAAGAGAAAGAGCATTGTCTACAAGAAGAGGAAGCAAGATGCCCCAACTCGTGCCAAAAATGCACCTCCACGTCGACCTCAGAAGGTACGAAAGCGCAGCCGTGCTTTTGCGGAGATTCGACACTATCAAAAGAGCACCGAGGTCTTGATTCGGAGGGCCCCTTTTGCAAGGCTATGAAGGGAGGTTTTGCAATTGTACAACACTCAGTTTCGGATGGGCATCGTGGCCATAGAGGCAGTCCAAGAGGCAGCAGAGCAATATTTAACTAGCATATTTGAGGATTCTAACCTCTGTGCCATCCATGCAAAGCGTGTAACCATTATGCCCAAGGATATGCATCTTGCTCGCCATTTGCGCCATGAGGAGTAGCTTGTAATAAGGCATCGAACCTTTTTGTATTTACGGAACTCCAAGATTGGGAAGAATTTGAATACAAGCGTCTTTTGATTGTATACCCCACTCTGTGCATTGTATTGGGAAGAATTTGAATATAAGCTTCTTTTATTGTATGCCGCACTGTGCATTGTATTGTTTTAATTATGTACCATGCAATGTAGCATTGGTCCAAGTTTTGTCTACCTTCTATTGTATGTATGTAGCCATTAGCTTGTTATTGTGAAAAATTGCGTACGTTTAGCACCTTGGCTAAGTGGGGCATGCACTTCCTGATGTATCCATGCTATGTGACTCACTATTGCATGGCAAAAGCATCTAAAAAGTGTTGAAAATGCCTTGAAATTCCCCCAAACTGGCTGCCACAAGAGCGCGCATTTGGGGCTTCCAGAGGCCTATGGATGGACACAATGCGCACCCTTGTGACAGCTTTTCCTAGTGCTTTCCAGACACTTTCCAGTGGTTTCCAGAAAATTTTGACAAGAAATAAGTATGTTTTGTTTGCTTCAATGCTTCAATTAGCATAGATACTTCTGGCAATCATCCCCCCTTAGTCCATGTCAGTCCTATACTCCAAAAAGGGCTAGATATTGCCACATAGTTTACTCTTGTGGTTTGTTAATACAACTTTAGGTATCTGAGGCAAGATGGGCTTAAGGTTACATGGGTATCCATGTCTTTCTATTTTGCAACTGTGTATTAATGTCTTCTCACTCTGTTTTGTACCTGGGTATGCTCCTAGATGTGTCCAAATTCATATGCCACAAGGGCGCGCATTTGCACACTGCATCTGCTGATGGAAGGCCCCAATGCGCGCCCTTGTGGCAGCATATTTTAGGGACTTCCAAGACCTTTACTAGGCACATCCATAACTTTGGAAGCCTAGATATAACAATGTATGCATTTTATAAATTTTAATGCCTACCAAACCCTTTAGTAGTCATAGCAGAAATTATGGTGCTTGTCATACACAATGGAAGCCCAACATATAAGAAATTCAAAACCTTGCAAGAAAGAGAGTCATAGACAACAAAAATTAGTTTCATTAAATAAATCAATGCTTTACATGATATCCGGCTTTTGCTTTAGGATCTTTCTAATTACAATTTTCTGGCGCTTGGCCTTTTGGGGTGGCTCCCTGTTAAGTAAAGTGGTTGTGATTTCTTGGGTGTCATTAACCCCTACAACTTGGTTCATGCCGACATGGGCAATAAGGCGCCCGCGAAAGTTTACACCGAAAGTGGATATTGCAAAAGCTTTCTTTACAAGCACTACAAGGTTGGCCGTTTGGGCAAGTGTTGTTAAACACAACGCCTTGGAGAGTGGACGGAGAGCAAAAATTTTGTAGCGACCATTCAGAGAGTAGTCGGCATGGACAAACACCACGACACTAGTGGGAAGTGTGCCGAGGTAGTGAGAAAGTGCCGCTTGAGGTCCGAACGGCGTCCTCCTCCCCCCTGACCGTTGCACTAAGGCGTCAACCTCCATAACATCCTGCAAAACATAGGTTTTCTGAGATAGGGCACAAAATTATGATATAACATTAACAAAATCATTTGTAACAATCAAATGTAAGTGAGCATCTATACCTCTTGTCTACGATCCTCCTCATCGGCATCCGGGTGCAAGTAAAGATCCACGCTTGGCTTCCCCTTTGGATCAAGCAAAACAGTTGTTGCAGCAGGTGGTGGTGAATCCACTCTTGCGCGTTTAGCCAAACACATGGCTTGCACGGCCACAAACTCCTCCTCGGAGACCTTGGCTTGCTCGGCCGCTGCCACCTCGGCTTGTGCGATCGCCACTGTGTCTGCCAAAGTATTCCCCATGGGCAGTAGGAGATCATCATCATGGGAGGTGATGGTATCAACCTCAAACTTTCCATGGGAATCGAGGATGGCGAAACACTCATCCATGTGAAGCTAAAAGGATTTCTCTAGATCGTGCATAAACACAAACTCCTCCCCACCCACCACAATGGAGGAGAAGCGGGTAATCTCTACCTCAGGGATGGCATCCCGAGTTGTGGTTCCTTCTGGTGGTCCCGAGGATGAACCAACTGATGGAGAGGCCTCCAAGAGGCCTTGAATACCTACAGGATAGGTCAAGGCAAGTGTCCTCTCCTCTGCGGATGAGTCAATGGCCGCGGGCTTGGGGTCCTTCACATCAGCCAATACCCTGCCGATCTGCAAGTGTGGTAGCACTATGTCAGGGCTTGCTGAGCACTCGTGAAGGAGGAAGATCATTATGGCCTGAACAGAGAAAAAAGTGTTTTCGATCCTTCCCTTATGCATTGCTCGCACATTATCAGCTTCAAGCCGCACATATTTTCTGGCGGGTTGTGCTATGGTGGCAAAGCGTGCAAGCCGCTGATGAAATGGCCTGTCCCCTTGGTAGATGTGGTGGAGAAGGCCTTCAGGGACCCATTGCCCTGGCCGGTTTGGTAACTCAACAATGAATCTCCCCATGCACGTGGAAATGTATGAAGTAATGTGCTCAAGAGATTGAGAGTGAAGGGTCAAAGTGGTTTCCAAATCGGGCTGGGTTGTGAAAAATGCTTGAAGCTCAGGGCGATTTGCATGCCCAACCTCAGTAAGGAATGCATCTAAAGCACTAGTAGCAGCCATGTCTTCTCTTTGCGTGATTGGGTATGCTAGGTCTCTCTGCAATGTTGGGATGAAAATGGTGAAATGAGGAGGTGGTCCTCCTTATAAAGACATATTCCATCTTGAAAAAAATAAAAATATGCATTTAAAAAATAAATTTACACCACCTTAAAACTCAAGTACAACACCTTTAAACTTTTCAAAATCTTTAATAAAATATCCAATATATAAACGATTAAAGTTACAAGCCAATTCACTTAGACAAGATTATTTCGTCAGTAGCCCAATCTTTGTAAACAAGCATAGTGGCCTCCATCCGCCTTCCAATCTATACAACCAAAAAATGGGCAATCAAAATACAAAAACCCACAAAAAATAATAAAAGGTAGCTAAGCAAGCACAAAGCAGACCTTGCGTTGTCCTAGTTTGAAACTTGCATTACCGACATCCTCGAATCCCATTATGGCAAACTATTCCCGAAGATTGGCAAGAGTCCAATGCGGATTCACTGCAACCACCTCCACCTTGTTATTGGGCATGCGGACACGAATTTCAAAGGATTGAACCTCTTCGGCTGTCAGCTGCAAGGGTATCCATTTGCCACGTTTGTGCATCCACCTCTCGTAGCTAAACCATGCATACAAGGTGCACCTTGCTTTCAAATACCGAAGGCAAAGTTGTGTGGGGGACACATTGCACTTATAACGGTCACCATCATGCAAACCGTCAACATAGCCCCAATTGACACCTAGAATGGTGTCCATTGCATCTATGTCAACTCCTTTGCAAACAAACATTGTTGGTGTTTCTACAATCGGGAGAGAGCGAAATGCATGCACAAACAAATGAATGGGACAATGCCAACTGAGACCCACCGATCTGGTTGCCTTACCAAACTTTAGGGACCCTTGGAAATCTTGCAGCACCTTGCGCTTGAAAGAAAGCAAAGCCCAATGGTCTGGAGTTGGGCATTTTGCACTCTGCAATGAGGGTGTTTCCACGGCTTCTAACCTACCATAGCTTTGGCTTGACTTCGGCATCACGTACTTGTGGGAGTACATGAATATTCGCTGCTCGGTAAGTTTTTTCGATGAAACATTAGGAAACATAAGCTCCCCAATGTGAGCATGAAAAACCATGAACATGCCTAAGAGGCACTCAAGCGGCTGCTCCTCAAATGGAAAAACATCTTTACAAATGCCCTTAGTTAAACATAATGATCACATAAACGTAAACATCACATATGCATGGGATAGCTAAACCATGAAAACTTACAATGAGGTGCAAATTAAGTTGAAGCTCTCTTGAGGTGGAGCTCATCTGCACTGTAGATGTGTTGCACAATGGCCACCATTTCGGACTTTGTTTCTTTGAATGCCAATAGCCGGCCTTTCCAATGACGTTCCAATACGCCTCGACACCATACGCGATGAGGTCCAGCACGTGGCGGTTGCATGTAGACCCATGCACCCTTCTTGAATACTTGTGGGATCCATACCACCTCTAAGTCTTTTGTGTTATGCAACACAATCTCCTCTATCTCTGGTTTGGGCCGTCTATGCATGGACATGCTTGGGAAGTTGGGCTTAGGAAAGGATTTGAAAGAGTTGAGTACTATGGAGAGAGAATGAGGAGATGAGGGGAGGGTGAGGTGAGCTGCCTATAGTGGCTATGGTGGCTTTGACAGTGGAGATAGAGAAAGAAGGGAGGAGTGAGAGGTAGAGAGGTAGAGAGGATAGTGGAGCTGTGGCTATGGAGTGTGGGACTGTACAGGGTTGATGGAGGTGTGAGAGAAGGGGGAGCTATGGAGAGAGAGGAAGAGAGTGGTGGAAAGCTTTTGGCTATGGCTGCCTTGACTGTAGAGAGAGAATGGGACGAGGGAGAAGAGGGAGAGAAAAGTAATGAGGGAGAGAGAGAAAAGTGGATTTTGGGGGAAAAAATTGACTTTTTTAAGTTAGTTTATGTTTTGGGGCAGTTTTGGAGGCAAATGGATCAACTTTGGAACTTTTAAAAAAATTTCAATTTTTAAGGTTTTTAAGCATGCGCGTTTTTTTTTGGGTGTCCCTCCCTCTTTTATGACACCTCTCTCCTCCTATTTACACCCCCCCCCCAGCCTACCTCCCACCTCTCTCTAAGAACCAAGCATTGAAGAGGGAGACAATTAGGCTACACCCCTACCATTCCTCCCCCTCTAGGTGATATCCCAAGAGCCTTCTCATTGGTTCTCCCTTAAGCCTTCACTAATAAAAAAGGCCCAAGGAGAGTCCATATTTTTCCTAATGTATTCTCGCCTGTATCTATCAAAAAAAACTACGCCCTTCCCCGTAGCAGTTTCATAATAGAATAAGTAAAGAACCTTGTCTTTGCTTAGTTCGTTTACGTATGGTTCTTTGCTGCGAAAGTAAGAGACAATCTCTCACTCTCATGTTTGTAGATCCCCACATTCTCGTTATAAGTTGGAATCTTGGTTGCTTTCTTATCATACATAAAAATAGCTCCGGGCCGATCAATGTTTGGTGGCGGTTCTTGAGTTTCTGAAACCATTTTCCCTTTTGCCACGTTATCTCCATATCTATTGTATTCTTCAGGGTTGCTAACTATTAAATAGTGGTTCCTCTTTTCGTCTCGGAATCTATCTCCATCATCATACACTCGGATTATCTCCAATCTTTGAGCTGGCCTCTCTTTGATACAAATGCACTTGCGGCCTCGATAGTCAGAATAGACTAGGGCTCCTCTTGAGTTTGTTCCCTCTAAGAAGATCACCGTGAGCCTGGAATCATTCAAAGGATTTTGGGAGGTGCTTCCTCCTCGCATAGGTCCATCATAGGTGAAACCTCCTAGCTGTTGACTACCCATCATGAAGAAAGATTTGTCTGACGAAGTGTCACTATCACTGCCTTCCTCAATAATCGGTGCTTGCGGATCTAGCCTTGCCTGATTTACACTCTCTTCGGTGGACACTAAGCTACCTTGGTCACCTGCCACTTTCTGGTCTCTAACAATGTATCTTACTGATCTTAAATTCATCAAACTTATCAATGAAATTTATCACAAATTCAACCACTCAACTGGCAATGGGTTAGTCTCTGCACAACTTCTTGCTTTGTTGCTGAATATACTTGTACACAAGCGTTTTAAGTTCGGCAATTGAATCAAAACATTTATCTGCTAGAGGTTATCTTAGTAATGATTGGTATAAATGGAGAGTTAATCTCAACCACTACTGTATTTTATACACTGCTGATGTTTTGGATTAGGTTTGCTAATCTGAAACAGTACTCCCCTCTGATATTGGCCAATTTACGCGAAAAAGTTTGAATTCAGTCCTTGCTTCATCAAATGGGCAAACAAGGTCCAAATTCACTTCTGAAAGAAGTTTTGGAACCCTTAAGCCAAATGGAACCTCACTGTCTAGGCCATGTAAAATTTTCTCTGCAGTATGTCCCAATAGACATCCTACACGTAAGATATCTCCTGTTGTGTTTTGCCTGGATTTTTGCACTATTGTTTCCCCTTGTTGTGCTGAGCTTACAGCTGCTTTTACCTTTTGATTTGGACACCTATTAGCTAGTCAATGAGTTAGAAATATGTTCCAACGGCCTGTTGATGGTATCGATAAGTCTAATCAACTCAAAATTAGACCAAAATTGACTAGGAGGCTTGCCTTAGGCTATATAACACCTTACAATGCTCAAAGTCAAATTCTGGCTTCATTTTCTTGCATTAAACATCGTACGCGTAGGATGTCTTTTTCTTCAGAATGGCTTTAAACTCAAGGCTCAAGCTCCCCTTGAGTTGCTGATCACTTTGGTATACTCAGAATTCAGTTTGGAGTCCCAAATCACTCAGAAGACATCCTACGCGTAGGATGTCTTTTTTGCCTGTTTGACTCCAGATTTGTCCCACAGCTTCCCCTTGATGTCAGTATCCCAGTGGTATGCTTAGATTTTTATTTGGATGTCAAAAGTCCCAAAATTCAGCTATTTTCTCTTTTTCAGTCAAAAGTGCCAAAGTCCACTTTGAACCCAATTTTCTTACCCAAATGAGGTGGAACCCCTTTCAGTCACTCAATATATCATGCAAGACATACTCATGCAGCCATCTTATTGTTTTGGTCTCAAGTTAATGTTTTGGCACTATTTGGGTAGGATGTCTAGCAATTTCACTCTATCTGGCGTTATCTTGTCAAGATATGGCCAAATTTCCACTTTCCAGTTGAAATTAGGGTAAACCCTACCTTCTGAACACACTCGTCAACTCAAAATCCCAAAATTCCTCCCAGATTGGCCTGTAGACATCCTACGCGTAGGATGTCTATTGGCTTAAAATTAAAGTCTTTTTTGATAAGAATGCTCTTGATGCTCTGTAGATCTATCATAAACACTCACAGTAACTTTTGGACTTCAATAAGGCTTTCAACCACACTTTTGTGTCTTTTACAAACTTGTAATGATTCTGCCAAGCAAGTGTACATGCATGAAATGCTCTAGATCTGAATCATGATGTCCTACTTACTCTACTCCTACCTATCATGAAGAAATGGTGATAATGGTGTTTTTGGTTGCTTTTTGGCCTCTCCGGACTCTCAAGCTCTCCTCTCACTGCTTCTACCACTCCAACTCCTACTCTAGAACTCGACTACTACCTAAAACTACTTAAGTCTACCTTCTCTACCTAAGTCGAAGGATCTAGGCTAGACACACGCTTCCTAAACTCCCTCTAAGACCTAGAGAGTCCTCCACCCTCTGATCCTATCTAAATGTAAAGCGAGACTCTTGGCAAGCCAAAAATCCCAATCCTCAAGGATTAGTCTCGGTCACCTACCTAAGGTTTTCATCCCCGGCAGCGACGCCAATGTTAGACGGATACGCCGCGACGGACGTCAGCACATCAAGAACTCACCTAACATGTAATGTCAGCTAAGGGCGAAGCTCGACCCGCAGGCATGTGGAAGAAAGCATAAGGTGTCAACCTACACTCGACCGACTCCTAACTAATTCCTATAGAGGTCTCTACCAATTGTCTAAGTCACAGCCTTCAAGAGTGCAAAAGAGGAAACTTCCTACAACGCTTGCTCGAGCCGAACACCCATCAAACACTTTCGAAACACCATAGAACTTGAAGGAGACCCTATTAATACCTATAGGCCGCTCTCCCTAAGGTCTATGAACCAAAATCACGACCCAAAACACCCGGTGAAGAAACACGTAGGATATCTGGCCGAAATTTGCAGGTCTTCGTTTCCAAAATCTGAAGTGTCTAATGTGTAGTTCTACTCAATGTGAACGCGTGGATATGCTGCAATACGAAATCAAAAAATGTATGCTCACCCAAACAATCGATGAAGCTCGTAGAAGGAGCTCCAAAAGCCGGACCGTACGCGCACAATGTTGGTATCGCTGCATAGCTCTAGTCGGGGGCAACACGCTGCACTTCTCCACACTCGATTCCAACCACCGTAGCACACGTAGCGTCAAGACAAGCTCACACTCTCTCTCTCGTACACAGTACGCTCACTCATAGACATCAAACTTGTTTTGAAAATGACAAAAGGGTTTTTTCATTAAGGTCAACAAGTGGTATATATACCTTACAACTTCTGAAACCCTAAAGTTCCAAAATCAACCATCTACTCAATATTACTATCAAAACTGGGATACAATCTGGAAGCTTCTTTAAGTCCCAATATTTACAAGGTGAAAAATTGCGTTTTCCTCAATGAATGAATAATTACAAAAATAATAGTCCACCGAGTAGTTAGATGCCGAGGGGTGTGTCCAGCTTCTAACACTCTCTGTCATTTGCTCCCCTATTTGACAAATGAGTAAGTTCAGTCACAACCTCCATTGAAGAAACAGATTCACGACTACGAAGGGAATGAGCTTCCTCAAATTTTGACATGAAAAGTAGGGGAAATTTAAGTTGCCTTAGAAAATGTATTTGTCTAGCCTTGTGTGTGATTTGCATGGAGTCACGGTTCAAAATAGGGTCACCATTAACCGGGCCATTAACCTAACCATACTTTAATTCCTTCTAGGATTTTAATTCAAAGTGAATAATTTTAAAACTTGACCCTTTTTCACACGTGTACACTCACAATTTGATTTTCCACCAAATAGCACTTAGAAAGGATACCGGATCTTGAAAGTCCACGAGGGAGGCCAATGTTAATAGAGATGTCCCTTCTTGGAGACTTCTCTTCTACCCGTCTTCCTCTCCTTCTCCCTCAAATTAAAAATTTTATAGGCTTGAGCCTCAGTAAATTCAATATACACATCAAATCCCCACCTCCAAAAGAGTGTGGATCACCACATGAGAGCCTTCTTCTCTACTACCTATGTGCAAAGGCACTGCCCTTTTTGAGGCTCTTTCTTTCCTACCTCTTTGTAATGGCAGCCTCAAAATTCCTGCTTATGGTGATGCCTTAGATGATGGCCATGGTAGTGTCGATGATGTTGGTCTCAAGTTCTAAGATGTACCGTGGGGAACATTTTAAGTGTCCCTTTGGCATACACAACTTGATGAGGTAATCGGGAAGAGTTTGCAAGCCCTATCACTCTACCATTGAGGTTGAGTATGAAGCCTAGCATAACAAAGATGAGGCTTTTTACTTTATATGTGTGGTGGCTACGCTGCTAAATGCATACCATATCACACATTATTATGCGTCTATAATTGCTTTAGGAATTTAGTTTTTTTTTTTGCCAAGCTTTCTTCTTCCCAATATAGTGTATCATCCCCTCATATCTCATGGCTATTGGAATGCAATTATCCTATCTATAAAATGAAATGAGTGGCCACCATGTGGCTGCAAATCTATGACGTTATTTGTAGATCTATATCTATATTAAAATGATAGAGGCGAGGCACTTGGCTGTATTTTCTTGCAGCTATGCTTTTGAACTCCTAGCCTTAGCATCTATCGCGCTACCACCTTGGCATATCCTTGCATTGGCATGTCACTTAGTGCCACATTGTGGCCTTTCCTTGTTTGCGGGTTGTTGCACTAGGCTGTAATCTTCGAAGCTTTGCACTGACATTGATATGTAGGGCCGCACCCACCCTTGGCATTGACTGTGCCGGGCCTACCTCTTAATGCATTTGTTGAGCTACGGACTATTCCCACTCCCGACAAGCTAGTTGAAACGTGCTACTTAATTGCCACCGCCCTTCGCTCTGCAATATCCCTATTCCAAGTGTCAACCCAACTTTGTGCGGCTTTTTTTGAGTTCACTCGGAGATTCTATATGCACCTTTGGGCTACTTGGAATCACTATTGGGGGCTTCATTTTGACACCCGTTAATTTTTAGTCAATGGAGGTGATCATGATGTTCACCCTCGATACTCTCTCTATCAATCTATGTAAGTAAAAATGTGTAGCTAGGGCCATTGTACTATTAATTCTCTCTCTCTCTCTCTCTCTCTCTCTCTCTCTCTCTCTCTACTATGGTTCAAGGTGACACTGTCTCCTCTAGCCTCTTAGCAAGTCATAGGAGGTGATTGGGACATTCACTGTCGATGCTTTGTATTTTATTTTCCATGCAGACTCGCAGCTAGGGAGAATGATACCACCCATTCTCTCTCTCTCTCTCTCGTCTCTATGATATAATATCATTCAAACTTAATCTAGAAATATAAAGTATTACTAACGGCTTCAAAAAATTAAAAGGCCAAAACCTCTAAGATTAACTTTGAACTCGCGCTACACTAGCCTAGTCTAAAGGTTGTTTTTACTATTGGCGCAAGAAGTAGGAAGCTGAAGCAACGTAGAGAGAGAGAGAGAGAGAGAGAGAGAGAGAGAGAGAGAGGTCGAGGGCGGCTATACAATTGGTGCAAGAAGTAGGAAGCCACTGAAGTTGAAGAAACACACACACACACACACAGAGAGAGAGAGAGAGAGAGAGAGAGAGAGAGAGAGCCATCAAGGTCGAGGGTAGCAAATCAATCAATACAATGCTACGACAATAAATTCCTATTGGACTTTCAACGTAAAACGATAACTGACCAACGCAAATGGTGTGTATTTTGGGAAGATGATCGTCTGAGCAAGGGACAATGCCAAACTAAGAAAGAGGCTACTGTAGTGGTGCATGGAAAGCTATGAAAGAGAACCGTCTGCAAAAGTAGTACAAGAGGGCGGTAGAGAAGAGGGAGCGACCCTTGACGTTGTGAAATGGAAGGTGAGTCTTGAATGAAATAAAAAATCAAAACTATACTCTGAAAGGCTACATTTATAAAAAGAACGCCCCTCCCCCCATACCCAAAAAACAAGAAAACCCCGTCAACGCAACTTGATCCCTTTTTGCAACAATTTTTTTTTTCTGAGACTGGGGAGACCTACTAGTATAATCTAAATATAGCATATGAAAAACATAAATATGATGTAAATGTAAACCTAGAATATATAGATAATTTTGATGTAAGTAATACATAAATAGAAAAAAAACTCTAGATTTAGAAATGTAATTTAAAAATAGATGTATATTTTGCATGTGTCGTTGAAAAATTAGTAATGTATTTAATAAATAGATATAGAAAAAACATTGACAGAGTATTTCAGGTTTATGTGCAAAGATCTAGAGAAGTTATATACAGTTACGACGAGTTTCTTCCTTGAAAGAAAAACCAAATCCCATGAATGAATTAAGTGCAAATAGAAAGATATGACAAAGGAGATTGGATTACACAACATGAATGGAAGAGACTACATCCTCATTGCTCGAGGCAATGGCAGCTAGTGCCATCAATATCAAGAAGATGATTGCACACGTAGCACGTAGCAGTGACAATGGGAAGGGCTAGCTCTCCCTAAGGAGTTTTGTGCTTCGTCAGTGGTCCCTGGATATTGGCAGCTACCCTCACCTGCAACAAATGTTATACAAGCGGAATATCAATAATTAGAATCTAGAGCACAAGCGTGGGGCTTAAAAGTATATATTGCACAGAGTTAGTGGCATTGGAAGGTGAGACAAAGACAACTGCGCCCCCGCAAGAGAGAGAGAGAGAGAGAGAGAGAGAGAGAGACAAAGACAACCGCGCCCCGGAGAGAGAGAGAGAGAGAGAGAGATTACTCGGATCAGCGTACACCACGTGGGTGGCAACGCCAACTATCGTGGTGAAAGGGATGACCGCTGGTCGCAAGTGCGTCTGCCAATATATGTTCGTGGCATAGGAGGCATGGTCGTAGAGAGTATAAGGAAGAATGCAGCGCCCATGCGGGGAGAGGATGGCATCACAAATTTGGTGGGCAGCGCACGGCCGTGTGTAATGGTCTAGGTGGCCACTCGTAATTGGGGTAGGAACTGGACTGGCTGCCGGACTCATCATGTGTCGGTGGGGACGGTGGCGGCCACCAGCGTGTACGACGGGCACCACAGCCGGACGGACGGGGTGACACATGCAGGTAAGCAAAATGTGCAGCTCCCGCTCTGATGTGTTTTTATGCGGATGAACATCAGGATACAATGGCCTATAATAGCAATGCTGGCCATCGTCGAACTGTATGCAGATGAGATTATCATCAGCTGGCACGCCTGATCACAAAACAAGAGCGTTAATTTATGCATAATATAGGTTATGCCACGTCAACAACATGATCGTTGATTGCTGCATGCTTGCGCGCTGCTGCTCTTGGGCCAAAGCGAAAACGTCAAACTATTCCTCCTGCCTTCCATCTTGCTTCTCTCCTTCTCCTGTTACAGTAATTACCAGTAATTACAGTAATTTCTTCTCTCCTTCTCCTGTTACAGTCCTATTTCCGTGGGATTTTGTAGGTTCCCCTACCTTGAGGTGGGGTTCAGTCACTATATTTGGAGCTTCTTACAATAAAGTTTTGTAGGTCGTAGGGGTAGCAACATTGAATCTATGTTTCTTTAGAGCACTCCTCAAGCATATCCAAGAGTGAAGACACATATCAGGAGACCTTGATAAACAGTGCAATCTTAATGGGGATCCTTCCAGTGGTAAAGCAATTATATTCGGATGCTTTTACATTAAGTCTCTCTCTATTTTGTACGCCTTTTCACCTTCAAAGGTGAAGTTGAGGTAAATTCCAAAGTTGGTAGGTGTGATTACAATAAATCCATGTTTCTTTCAAGCACTTCTCAGGCATGCCCAAGAGTGAAATTAGACATGGACAAAAAGGGCACATCTTGATAGACAATGAAGTTTCAAGGGGGACTTAAGTGACTATATTTGCAGGAATTTAACAAAAAAATTATTAAATATATGTTTCAAACTTTGTAGGTTTGATTACATTAAGTATATGTTCCTTTCTAGCACTACTTAGGCATACGTAAGGCTGAAAAACATGGACACAGAGGGCACATATCAAGAGATCTTCATAGACGACTAGATCTCAAGGGGGAACTTTTTAGAGGTAAAGTGATTATATTTGAAGGATTTTCCACCTTCATGCAAATCATCTACGAGTTCAACGTTGATGAACCACTCTTTGTTTGTACATAGTAGGAGCTATATGCATGGAAATGTGTATATAACGAAGTGTTTACATGGATTTGGAAGATTTTCTAATGTGATATTTGTTTTCAAGTATGGCGAACGATGTATAGATGTCAAATAGTCATGTTGTGTGTCGATGGTCAGGCACATGCACCTGCCTGGACATGATAACAGATTTTCGGGATCCCAATATGCTTTTCTTGTTCTCCTCTTATGTGTAATCTTTATCTTTGTCACTTCGAATTTCAATGGCTCTTAAAAATGATGAGTGACCCAGCCAGGGCTTCGTTACTTTCACACTTTATTCATATGTTTAGGTTTATGGATGACCTATGTAGCCTGAAAAATCCCATGTTCGAAGAAACGCTTAGAGAGATTTATCCTACCTGTCTTAATATTGAACCTACCTTCCTAGATAGAATAATAAGGCTTGATAAATGGTTTGTCTCTAGAACTCACTTCTTGAATATCGAGATTACTTTAACTCCCCCATTCTTGGGTAATTTTTATACGTTTCTTTTGGAAAAGAGAAAATCCGAAGATCAAATCCTTTGTATTTACCAAAAGGAAAAGCAATAGACCCTTTAAAAACTTCTTACACGCATGTCTAGGAATGATGTTCCTTATAGTTTATACCTCGCCAGACAGCTTTTCACCATATGAAGAAATCAACACTCTGATTACCAAATTTATCAATAATGGGTTTCCTAAAAAAGACCTTGTTGCATGTATCTACAATTCCTTAAAAATGTGTAAATGGTCCGGCCTTAAGTATGACCTACAAAACATGATTAGTCTCATTAATAAAATACTCTTCAATAAATATTTTTGTAAAGAAAACCCTTTATTTTCGAAAGGCTTTTTTCTCTTGTCAAGGTAGTAGGCCCATTTTCTTGGGGTCTAGTACCTCGTAGAATATGATGCCTGGGAATGAGTGTGCACACACACACACACACACACACATTAATTGCATTGATCCTTACTCATGTTTCACTACAAATAATTATAATGAAAAAGAATGGCGTTGAGTCTATAAAACTTTTTTTCTTTTTTTCACCATTACATCTCATTTAACCCATCCATTACATGATCACATAGGCAATTGTCAGTAACAAATGTTTGTGCGCTTAGCCAAAGGTAAGATATGGTTAACTAAAATCACTCCTAACTCTTTGGTATAGGGTGTCTGGTTAAAGTATCCTCGTAAGGGTATGCCAAATGAGGATACAAATATATTTTATGATGTGGTAGAAACTGTGCTAGCAAATATAACAGATCAGTAAATCCACGCTTTATAAGTGTCCCACATTATAATACTGTGGCCCTATACCTAGGGCTTCCATGACCATCGCCAGATGGATGTTATTCTTGAAGTGTTCTCGACTCCAAAGGGTCACCTGTGTTATTCTATTTTGATATGTCCACCATTTCGTACAGATGTTCCTAATTGAGGGAATAGAAGACGCTCATAATGGAGTATGGTGGTCTCTGAGATTGACTCTCTTGACTGCTGCAAATGAGCAAGAGATATCGCTAATGCTTGTTCTTGAATATAAGCCATAGCTGATAAAGTATAAAGACACAACTAAAGACAAGCTATGGAAGAAACTTGTAAGCTGCTGGTAAGATAAGAAGTGCCCAAGTTGTTATTGTGCATTCTGTGATAGAATATGCCTATCTTATATAGACCCTCATTGCAACCTCTTTTTGGATGTTATGCGTACTAAATACCCTCCTTATGTGCCCTCACTTCTTGAATACTGTAACACTATAACCTTTTTTCATGCCATATATTCCCCTTGGAACATACCTATTTGGTAATCTCACTGATATTAGTCTCTTATAATATGTCGATATTATTGGTAATTATTCGTCAGATTCCTTCTAATGTCAGAGTCCTTACCGCATAAAAAATCTTTTGAGGCGGCCTTCGGCTTTAGTTAAAAAAAGTCTTAACTAGCTACTGCCACTTACTATTTCTCTTATTTTCTTCACTAGCAATAAATGGTAATAAGATTCATTTTTAGCCTCATTTTTGTAATTATTATAATAGTTAGTCCATGCTGCCTATTAACCCTAACCTTTTGTATCACCGGTATGGCGTGTTCTTGCTTCCGCCTGCATATTGTGACCCTGTCCTTTTGGATGCTCTATCACACGCTACCATCTGATTAAGAAAGGTGTTTATACTAACTAGCGGCTTTCGTGCTTACAACTCACGGATCTTGCACTATTACAATCCCTGATGACCTAGGCTATAAGCGATAAACAGGAGTGCAGTGATAGCTAACTACTATCTGGTCTTATCACCTACAGCTCGACTGTGTCGTGTATAGATTCCACACGGAATGTGATCAGGTGAGTACTAAACTCACTTAGCAATTGTTATGTGACTGTTAACTGTGGGGACTGCAACATGCCTAGAATTAAAGAGAATGCGGTTGTGGAGTTGTCTTCTCCTGCGAGTTTAGAGGTGCTTTATTTTTTAAAATTGTTGTCACTTGGCTTGCTTTCAAAATGGGGTTGAGCGGATTTAGTTAAGTTTATGAGTAATGGGATAAAATTAAGTTAGATAGAATGCTTTATGGTTTTAACTAATGCTCATTGGATGGATTTATGATGGATTGGAGGTTGTGATTCTATGTGGGTTGCTGTTGCTGATTTTCGTAAAATAATTACTCAATATTGATTATGTGCTGGAAACTAAGGTACTGCAAGTTTTTGAAAAGTTTCGGAGGATTAAAAAAATCTTCAAAACCTTCTTGATTGTGCCGGGCTGGTTTTATATGACTGTAAAAATGCTTGGGTAATTAGTAAAATTCTTGGTTTGAGTTACTCTTGCTAATTGGACAGACTTTAGATCGAACGTGGCTCAGTTCCGGGGTTTGTTTCACTAAATTTTTTGATAAGTGTAAGCTCACTATCATATTGAGTACTAGTTTCTGAGGAGCTGTCCAATCTTGAAAAGATTTGTAAATGTTGAATAGCATCACTTACCCTATTGATGTTTTTTACATTTTTACTTGATCTCTTTTACCTTCTTACATCACCTACCTGTAAGATTGCTGACAGTTTTTTGTGGCTCGCCACCTGCTCGGTTTGTTGACTAGTTACTGCTTACCTGGTTTTAGTTTGGACCATCAGCTATACAATAAACTAAGCTTGTCAGTATTTGCTCTTTCTTTATCTTATTTTAGTATGTAGGAAGATGTTCGCCTACCCGCTTGATGCGGCTACAAGGAAAATTTTAACGGTTGATGGTTTAATAGATTTTCTCTAGTGTAAGAGATTTTGTCGACTTTGCTTTAGCTGGTCTCGGCTTTTTAGCCTTACTTCAACTTTTCTCTGTCTGCTTCTGTGCTGGTTCTGGGTAATGCTTCTTCTTAATTGCATAGACTTGCATGGCTGTTGTTTTTCAAAAAAGTAGCATGACGGTATACACTATCAATACATATATATATTCTTTTTACTTACAAAAAAGACTTTAACGGTCACTTTTTCTAAATAAAAAGAGAGGGAAAGATTGAGTAGTATATGGTAACATGGAATGAAATGTAGTTTGTAACGGGCTTTGATAAAAGTATGTCGGACGTGACAAAAACTAAGAGAGAGAGGTATTTTTTATGATGGCAGTAAATATGATTGAACCTGCTCAAAATTCATAAAGTAGGCTCCGGTCTGTATCTAAAATTTGGGAAAAACTTTGATGGGAGCTTTTTCTATGGGAAATCTCAGCTTTTAAATACCTAAAACTTTTGTAGAGTAAGAACTTTACAAAAGAATTTCTTTTTCTATATATCAAATTATAACATTTGTTTTTTTCTTTGGGACATGGATAACAACTGGGATGCCCATGCATCACATCTACATAGTAACAATTGCTAACCGAGCATTTTCTTGTTTACTATGGGTGCAAGTGCGGACTACCTTCTTTGATTAAAACATATTGTTCGACGTGGTTGATGACATGGGGGTTTTCTTTTACCTTAAAGCAACATCACTTCTAGATTGGGGATTACTTTTTCCCTTGTTTTACTTTGTTCTCTTCACTACCTTGTAAAACATTTATTTTCAACAGCAAATGAATTATTGTACAATTCCATTGTATTTACCTAGAATTTCTTGTCTGTGAATAGGTTTTGTTCTTTTATATTTTTAGAACTGCTACACACACACACACACACACACATCTCTCCAATAGAAGTCATGGCCAAAACCCTTATCAAGTTTGTCAAAACTTGATCTTCTTCTTCACACTACACTCTCCCTCTCTCTCTCTCTCTCCTAATTCTCAAGCTTTCCATAGCTTGAATTCCTTTTGTCTCTTACCATTATCTCATTCCAAGTAGCCATTTATTAGTGGTCTTCAAGCAAAGTGAAAAGCCGACTACATCCAAAGCAAGGAGAAGACTAGACCATACACACACTAAGGTAACGTTTTCTTATTCTTTTATGCTCTTGCACTTGCTTGAAAGTGATTTACTTTCATGCTTACATAAATTTAGCAATATTGTGGTGAGGTCAACTCTAGCACTACGATGAGTAGGACACACTTTGGCGCCACTTAAAATTACTATACACTCAACATATTGTTAAGCTTGTATGTAAGGCTACTCTAAATATAGCCCTAGGCCCCTCTTATATATACCATCATATGTGCATATTCTACACGGTTTCTTGTGTTGAACTCTCTACGCATCGTCTCTCTCTCCTTCTCTTTCTATGTCTCATCAACATGGTATCAGAGCGTGGTTGCTGCTTTTTTGGGGTTGCACTCTCTACCTACCGTCTCTCTCTCCTTCTCTTTCTTTATCTCATCAACATGGTATCAAAGTGTGGTTGATCTTTCTTCACAAAAATAGTGTGTTTGTTGCCTCCCATGGCTGTGTGCAGCATGCAATACACATCCGAAAGTCATCAAAACTTAAGATCGACATACCTTTTTGCTAGAAACTCAGATTTTAGAATTTTTAGAGATGTTACAATATTTTGGGGTGTTTGAAAGATGTTGGCCATGACAAATTTGTCAAATTTTGCACCATAAGTGACTCACAAATAAATTGGTAGCTATTTTCAATACGTTCTTAATAGAAATCATCAAAAGGTAAGATATTTTTATGTTTCTGAATCCATTCACGTTCATCTTCTTGTTATGAATCTTTAAACTTCTTTTCATGATCAAGAGTTAGTTATATTGAAACTGCATTGTATTCAATTCGATTGACATATTGATATGTATTTTCTTATTTCATGATTTTCGGATTATCTTTTCATGCATCATATGCAATTTTGTTTGAAAATAGATCAAGATTTAAGTATAGTGAATTTACATCATTTTCAATTCAATTTAAAAACTCAAAGAAGTAAATAACTTGATTGATTTCCATATTTGCTTTTTGTATGTATCAAATATATTTTGATGCATGTGCATCGAGTTAGAACAAAGTCATATAATTTCTGTTATATTGAAATATTGATGCTCTTTGGATAATTCTTTTTATTAATTCCATGTGGATATCAAAGTGTTATTTTCCAATGTGAAATACGTACGATTTTGATCATTTATTTAATAATCTTTAGTCACGACATTAAAGCTTATGCTTTGACAATTCATATAATTTCTCTTCTTTGTGAATCTCAACAATTATTGTTTTGATTATGTATCAAAGAGTTATATTTTGAAAATCTAATTTCTTTTTTAACTGTAGACATCAAATCGTTACAAATTTAAGATTTATGGTTTTTACTCATGATGAGTTTTTATGAAATGGTTTGTTATATTTGGGATTGTGATTATGAAGTTGTTTAATGTGTCATGATGTATTTTCATAATCATTACAAATTTTTTGTATTGATTGTTTATCACTGAGATGATTAATTTTTCATGGAGTTGTTCCATAATGTCATGATATGTTTCTATGATGATTATCTAGAAGTTGTTTCTACTAATCATTTCATACTGAGATTATATTTCTTTGTGGAGTTGTTCCATGATGCCTTGATGCATTTTCATTGTCATTGAGATGATTCTTCATTCATGGCGTTGGCCAATCCAGTTTTTATCCCAATCAACGGCCACCTAGACCATTACGCACGGTCGTGTGCTACCCACATTTGTGAAGCCATCCTCTCTGCGCATGGGTGTTCCACTTTACCTTATACTCTCTGCGACCATGCCTCCTATGCCATGAACATATGTTGGTAGATGCACTTGTGACCAGAGAACATCCCCTACACAATGATAGTTGGTGTTGCCACACACATGGTGGGGGTTCACCATTCAACACCCCCCTATATAACATGCGTTTGCAAGGTATTAAAGAAACCCCTCTTCTAACATGTCTGAATGAATAAAATGACCCCTTATTTGAGAACTTTTTTGCAAAATTGAATATAAAACCCCCTTATTTAATGTATCTCTCTTAAATTGGTAACTTTTTTTGTATTTTAAAACCCCTCTTATCTAACTCACCTTATACGTTAACATAATTACGTAGTACACCCCCCCCAGTATATACACCAATATATACTTTTAAGCCCCACACTTGTGCTCTAATTATTAATATTCTACTTGTATAACATTTGTTGTAGGTGAGGGTAGCTACCAATATCCGGACACCACTGACAAAGTGCAAAAACTCCTTGGGGAGAGCTAGCCCTTCCCATTGTCGCTATTACGTGCAACTTTTGATCTGTCTAGTGTGCAATTATCTTCCTAACATTGATGGCACTAGTCATTGCGTCAAGCAATGAGGATGCAATGTGTTTTAACATTGTCACTTCCATTCACCTTGTGTAATCCAATCTTCTTTGTCATAGCTTTCTATTTGCACTTAATTCATTCATAAAATTTAGTTTCTCTTTTAAGGAAGAAACTCGTCATAACTCCTTAGTTCTATGTATATAATTTTTTGTCATCTGTCACTAACAATTCAGAAGAACTTTTTTGTCATACTCTCTTTTCAAAGGATAATTTACTTAGCAAACAAGATGTATACAAGAATTGATTTGAAAAATTCTCATCCTAAGGAGTGATAACCACATTACCCACGTTTTCACTTTCAAAACTGAGGTGAAAATGTACACAAGTAGTGGCACACACCAAGAAGTATAGAACATAGATTCAAGCCTACACATGCTAACAATGCAAAAATATTTAGATTATATCTATATAGACCAATAGATATGCTTATGTACATATGTTTATTTGCGTGTTTGGAGAGAGAGAGAGAGAGAGAGAGAGAGAGAGAGGGAGAGGTGTGTCACTATGATGGCGAGTATGGTGGGACTTTGTAGCATGTCTTTCAGCAAGGATTTTATTCTGAACCCTAGGATGGGGTTTTTGTAATGTGCTTTGGACCTGTGATGCCTTCTATGACTTGGTACGTATGGATGAAACCCTAAATGATAGTTTAGCCTTAGACCCTAAGGTCTTGGGAAGCATGCAGTGACTCTATAGTCCTCTCAAGTATGGAATCATCCAAATATTTCTCAAAACAAAGTGGTGGTGTATTACTTTAGTGGAAAATTACTATATATAAAAGATGTAGCACACTTCATTGATGGATGCTTTCATAAACTACTGGGCAGATTCATGTGTTGTTTTCCTTGCCCATTTCAACAATTATAACTTTTGAACAAGTTGTGCATGTTCAACCTTGGCATCCCCTGAGACGAATAGAAAAAGATCTTATCCAAATTCCCTTCTCGGGTGGAAATTTTTGAAAATGCCTTCTTTTTTGTGGCCCTCAAAAACTAGATGCCTCTTTGGCTAAGGTCTTGTTCTTCCCATCCATAAATTGTCCCAATAGGTAAAAAGTTTGCATAGCCTAGCAAAAAAATAACCAACTCTTTGATACCATTAAAATTGAGCTATCAAAGTGTTAATAGTATTTTCTTTAAATCTTTACCAAGGCAATCTCACCAACTCCTACTACATTGTGGACAATTGAGCCATTTCTCTAAGAACTTCTCTATCCTGCCAGCAAGGGAAATGGGACTTGATCCCTCCTATCCCACTAAAATGTTTTATGTATTCAAGTAGTAGATGTTTTTAAAAACCTCTAGGCTCTCTAAATAGATAAAAAACCAACTCTTACCTACTAGGACTATCCTCACCTCCTCAAGTTTCTAGAATATCCTTTTATGCTAAGCCACATGTGTTTTCAAGCAACCCACCCAAAGGTCCCTTTAGCTATACCACTTTTTTTAGAAACCCAAATCCTTTGAACAAAGATATATTACTAGTGACTTTGGATAATGGTGGATATAAACATGCAAAAAGCCGTGCATTTCCAGAATCCTAGCTTCCTCCTAAAACTCCCCCAACATCTTTGATGTCCTTAGTGATATGCCTTCCCATGAGACTCTTGTTACAACCCACTCAGTAGTACAAAGCCACCATAAAAACAAGAATGACAATCACCCAAAAGGATCCATCTTTAGATGCCTTAGATCCTACACATGCTACCCTCTATGAGACAATTGTAAATTTTTCCTTTTATATATGCATTTTTTGTATGGATGAAAACTACCTTCTATTGTGATGCTCAAAACAAAACTTTGAGGGCATAAACAGCTCCAAAAGGGGGGTAGAACTCCGGGATACCTCCTAGAAAATTTATCGGAATGTTGAATATGTCTATCCAAGTTGTGGACCCAAAAATTTCCTTTAAACTTTGCACGTGCACGAAACGCAAAAACAATTTGCACACAACCATGCAAAGTACACACCTGAAGATAAAGAGAACTCACATGCAGAACAAGGAGATGGAGAACATGAACACAAGAGATGCAACAAAACCTCGCATCCCAACAATCCTCCCCTGTGTGGGTATTGGTTGCATATCACTCACACAAGCCTCCCCTCAAAACACACTAGGGTGAGGCACACAATTCACTAGCCTCCCCTTAAACACAAATCTCCCTCCCCTAGCACACATTATATCATGGCATAGGCATATACAAGCCTCTTCTGGAACAAATAGAGAGTACAATACAATTGAGAGAATGCTCACAGCACATGTCGTTTGTTGTTTGTTGGAGGATTTTCTCCCCCACATACTGCACAACTTGTTGTAATGTCGTCATTGTCCTTGCCACATTTTGATGTTGTTGTTGTTGTCATCGATGTTTTGATCTACTTGTGCAGGTAGAAAAATTGTGGGAACAGGGCCCAATGGCTATGGATTCCAAGCCCACAGGAATGTGAGCTTGGGGAATGGACGAGATTGGTGGAAGGTGGTGCAAACGTGCATCGACAAGTGAGGAACAGGGAGTCGATTTGTTTGGCGCCAACCATTGAATAGCTATTGCTATTGTGACTTGTGAGCACTGAGCAACAAGGTCATCGAGCATGCCAGGTGTAGGGGTTGGGCCAGCGAGTTGCACAGCTGCACTATAGTGATGAATGTTGACCCGGAGGGAGAGAGCGCATGTAGACAAGAGGTGAGAGAGACGACACCAACATGTACAAGCCCCAAAGTGTATGGAGAACTCACACTGAGTACAAATATATAGTGGGGACTCCTAGCTATACATAGTATAGGGGTTGATATATATAGCTCCAACACCCCCACTCAAATAGGAGTCCCTAACTGTGGATGAAAAAACCCTTGGGGTACAAGGGAAAAACCCACAGCACCATATACATGCACTGTTATATTAACAATTATCAAAGTTTACAAAATTCATTTTTGAGGAGCTACATCACTCCATAATATACAATGTGTGCTTTCAAGTATCTTGGAAGTTCACTAGCCCTA
The DNA here is from genome assembly GCF_014529385.1 of Adiantum capillus-veneris. NCBI lineage: Eukaryota > Viridiplantae > Streptophyta > Polypodiopsida > Polypodiales > Pteridaceae > Adiantum > Adiantum capillus-veneris. The sequence continues at coordinate 43,300,411 of NC_140959.1, read as the reverse complement.
TATATACAATTGAATTGCTGAAAATTCTTCAAGATCTTTGAGCAACTTCAATATCTTCGAGCCCCTCTCCACACTACTTGACATTCCCTGTAAACAACATCAACTCAAGAAAAATATCGAGACGTGAAGGTTAGAGATAACAACATCACATTATCCTTAGAGACGGTTCACGACGCCGCTCTAGAGATGACATAGAAACAAACATAAGACCGATACAATCATATGTGTAGACGACATAGAAACAAACATAACATCAATGTAATCACATATGCACACATGTATACAAAGCTGGCATGTAATACATACATTGGGGTCCCCAAGATCTCAATTACAGTTGTCGTCATCATGGCTTACGTACCATGGCATCATGGTGTTCACCATGGCATTAAAGACGCTTGGAAAGACTTTGAAATAGCAATCATCATGGCTTTACGTACCATGACATTAGAGATGCTTTCAACAAATAAAACATTTGAAATAGCAATAAGCATCATGGATTTACGTACCATGGCATCAGAGACGCTTAGAAAAACTTTGAAATATGAATCATCATGGCTTTACGTACCATGGCATCAGAGACGCTTTCAACAAATAAAACATTTAAAAACAACAATAATCATCATGGATTTACGTACCATGGCAGCATGGTTCTCACCATGGCATTTGAGACGTTTTCAACAAATCAAATAGTCTAGCACCAACAATTTCAACAAATCAAAGAAAAGCAATCATCATCATGGCTGTACGTCCCATGGCATCGTGGTAGTCACAAAGTCAATTTAATAATCAATTATAAACAGATGATTCCATGGAACAATTGATTTGTAAGGCAAACCTCTTAGACAAATAAACAGTCATCTTTGATTAGATAATATAAACATTTTCAACCTCTCAGAAGATAAATATACGGTCACTTACGATTGGATCTTATTCATAGCCGGTGACAACATGAACATGAACCCATATTTACGTTATCTGGGCAAGGTCACTTACGATTGGATCTTATCTATAGCTGGTGACAACATGAACATGAACCCATATTTACGTTATATGGGCAAGGTCACTTACGATTGTTTCTTATCTATAACTGGTGAGAACATGAACATGAACCCATATTTATGTTATTTCGGCAAGGTCAAGGTCACTATCGAACAAATTTAACTGACGACCAAGGCCAAAAAAAAAGAAAAAAAGAAAATAAAAGATGGCGTAAACTGCCGACCATGACAAAATATACTAGGATACTTCCGTAAACAACTCGCCGAATATACACTAGCGATGCTGAGTTCGAGAAACAAGGGCGCAAGCATAATAAATCAACCCTTGCAAATCTATGCAAGAAGCAGTGCAGGCCAACAAGAAGATAGAAGCACCTTCTCATAGCATCTATGGTCATCGCGACCTGGTTCTGCTCGATGGGAAAGCTTCTCTCTACTCATAAGCATGTATCCAGCAGCTTCGTCACAAGCACGTGCTTATTACAAAGTCCCAACACACTTTCTAGGGTGGCATGTACCCAGAGATCCGCTCTGCTCCTAAAACGTTGGTCAACCGTCATCCATGCTCGTCACTCTTAAACAAAATTATATTATCTTAAAATAACATGCGGCCAGCTATAATTGGCTGTGAATCAAGGTAGCCCCTACCGCTCTGCTCCTAAAAAGCTGGTCATCCATGCTCGTCACTCTTAAAATAACGTTATATTATTTTAAAATAGCATGCCTGCTGCAAATCAAGGAGTGCCCTCCCGGCATAGCTGCCGTGACTGCTGAGATAGGACGGCCTTTGACGTTATTAATCGTCAACGCTTCCAAGAAGTTATATTTGAACTGATGATATCAGTCCTTAATGCTTCCAGGAAGTGGAACCGTCCCCCATGAGGACTTTGGATCAAGACAAGCTGCCTCTTTTGCATGCGTAAACAAGACACCTCTTCTGCAGCGTATACAACAGTTCTGCAATTACGTGAGCATGTACTAACAAGGTTGAAAAATTAGGCGCACATGGCATACGTGCCACGAGTATTTCGGTCTTTCAATCATCATCTAGATTTGCTTCTAGCAGCCAACCATGAGAGTTACGAGAGGTGCAAGGCAGACAACCCACTAGCGAGGCTTACACCTGTGCCTAGAGCATACAATCCACTAGGCTATTTGTTGGTTCCATCTTTCATCTCTGTGCTTTCACGGTGGTACATGAGCAGGACTTCCTCACAGCGCTACCCTTTAAAATCCATCTCACCAATTTTAAGCAAGCCAAAGAACTATTGAATTTTGTGTGACAATGCTTTACAAATAAATTTATTATCACAAAAGATAAAGACTACTTAGCTCTGATACCATGTTGACCCGGAGGGAGAGAGCGCATGTAGAAAAGAGGAGAGAGAGACGACACCAACATGTACAAGCCTCAAAGTGTATGGAGAACACACACTGAGTACAAATATATAGTGGGGACTCCTAGCTATACATAGTATAGGGGTTGGTATATATAGCTCCAACAATGAAGAGGCTTTAAGTAGGCTTTGATAAAGTTGACGACATCTGCAAAATCTTGCAGGTGATGACAATGCTGACGAGCGTGCAAATCGATAGATAAGCAGAGAGTAATGGGGGGCGAGCTGTCGAGTAGGCTCTTTGGCAAACTTCAGTTGAGCAATTGTTGACGCCGACAGAGGATGGACGATCAAGAACGAAAGATTCATTCGAGTTTTTTATTTGTGATAGAAATCAAGCCAAAAAAGAACACGAATAAATTAAAAAATGAAGCCGAAATCTACTCTAATCACTCAATAATTAGTAATATTGGACCAGGAAGGGCTCAATTAAGCAATCAAAGAGTGAAATAATTTATAATGCTATTATGCAATGCATGGGAAATTATGATTATTAATTGCAATGGCTAAGAGAGAGAGGGCCAATGCAATCTAGTATAGTGAGAGTGCCTAAGATGTAATAGATTAGGAATTTCTAATCTAGGCCATGCTCTGATACCAATTGTAGGGTTGAGGTGGATAGGTTAGTGTGCCATTCATTTTAATGGCATGCTTGGAGAGGTTAGTGTAGAGCTTGAGAGAGAAACTATTGCACAATACAATATATAGTATAATTGCAAAATGATAAAGCTTACATTTATTCAGCCGAATGTGCCTATATGTAGGCTTATACAAAAGAGACAACCTTTTGACACATGAGCACAAGATGTGGCTACCTATGCACAAACACAAGTGGATTTTCTTTACACATGGGTGGTAAGGGGTTATTCACATGGGTTATTAACACATGACACTTTTCTAGGTGGAAGAGATAAGAGATGCAAGCAGTACTCCATCACGATGATGGGCCTCCTTTGGCCAAAGGTGCAGATATTAATGGCAGCTGCCACTCAATACTATAATTCTTTGCTCAATGTCTCTCCTGTGGATTCACCTGCCAGAAGTAATGTTGTCCAAACCCTCTTGAGTGTTGTGGATCCATGCATTGAAGAGGCCATTGCAAACAGACTTGAAGAGCCATTGGAAGAGGCAAAAATTTACTATGCTATCATTAAACTACCAAATGATAAATTCCCAGGTATTTGTGGATTGTCCAAAGAGTTTATGCTTTTTTTTGCTAGGACTTAGGGGCATTGTATCCCACTATTGAATGCAGTATGGATTTCTCAATGTATGGACCCAATACTCAAGAAGGGGATCATTAAGCTCATCCCAAAAAGCACATTTCCTAAAACTTTGGCAGATTGGAGGCCCATCACCATGATGAGGGTGCTGTATAAATTGCTAGACAAATCTATTGCTCTTAGAATTGCACCTAAATTGAAGAATTACATTCATACTTCACAGACAAGCTTTATTCGAGGAAAGTCCATATACAATAATATTTTAACAGCTTAGTTGGGCATTGAGCATGCACTCAAAAAAAATCATGGCATTGTCATGTTTCAGATTGACTTTATCAAGGCCTTTGACATAGTGTTGTGGGACTTTGTCCAGCAAATATCGAAGGAAATGGGTTTAGGGATAAAATTATCGGATTTTTTAACTTGCTTGGCTAGCATGCTTACCCAAGGATTGTCGTCAATGGCAAATTATCAGATAGGATGCATATAACCAGGTCAGTTAGACAAGGTTGTTCCATTAGTCTCTTTTTTTACAGTGGCTACCCATCCCCTTTATTGCTATCTAGACAGAGTGGCAACATCTTGTCATATTCAAACTCTACATTAGGGTAGCAAACAATTACCTGGAAAAGGTTTTTCTCATGATACTTTTTTTTTCTTGAAAGCTCACAATGTCAATATTTTGAGATGCACTAAGCTGCTGGATCTGTATGCATTAGTTGTTGGGTTAACCATCAACTTGACTATTTTCTTGATTGATATCTTTGTGAGATCCTTTGATGCTCTTATTTGGGCTGGCAAGAGATATCCAAAAGATCATATCTTTAGGCATCTGGGATATCCCATAGGAGTTGGGGCTACTCAAAAGCAATTGCAGCAGTGGCTTATTGATAGAGTCAAGGGGAAAATTGCTTGTTGGTTTTGTGATCTATGGCCTTTGCATGCTAGATTGAGAATAGTACAAGCTATATTTGTTCCCTATATGCTTTGTTATCATCCATTATTGGACTTGTCTGAGAAAATGCTTCAAATCTGTATTGTCTTGATCTCTAAGTCCTTGTGGAAGACTGCCTCTACCTCTGCTGCTACGATTGCTCAAAATAATATTTTTTTTCCTTACTCTCTGGGGGCTCTTCATGTTTTCAACTTGACTCTGCATGCTCATAATAGAAGGGCATGTCTCATTAATCATATCCTTGAAGCAGACAATGATTGGTCCTTATGAATGTGGAAAGTCTTAGAAGCTTCAGTGGTCTACTTCCATGGTGTTTGGCACCTAGCTTCTTGGGATAAATTGTTTTCAGTAGATTCACTTAATATTGGCTTTGATGTTAGCACTATGCTTATTAAATCTTGGAAAAAGTCATGTTCTTTCTTGTTGTGGAAAGGCAGAATATTATATACAGGGAATTATTTGGGGTTTGCAAGTCTGATTTGGAGTTTTGTTTTTAAGGTGCTACATGCTAAATTGATTAGGAAACCTACACTCTCTTTGTTTAAAGAAGGGGTTTGCCAAACTGATAAAAAATTGGACTCTAATCTATAGTTGAAATTCTTTTTTGCAACTAGAAGAAAGTATAGATTGGGCACTAGAAGCAGGGGCTTGTGGCATCATCTCATGACTCATGTACACAATTTATCATTCTATGTAGAGTCAAATGTAGCAAACAGACACAAGGACGTGGCCTTGCCAAGCTATGCAACCAATTGGTGGCAATCTCCATCTGCTATATTTAACAAAAGTAAACGGTGTCAGACACATGTATACAGGATAGATATAATAAACAATGGAATTTACACATGACTGAGAAGTGGTGGTTACATGTATTGTCTGATGTATAGTCTATACGAAATCAGTTTAAGTTTTTTTTTTGTGGATAGTCTGTACTTGGATCCTGCCAATTGCTCAAAATTTAAAGAAGAAAGGGTTCACTAATAGTAAATGATGTGTGTTACCATATACATGTGGTAGTGATGTGTGTGAACACACTAGGACCGCCGGGGCATTTTTTCCCTCTTTAGGAGGTTTTTTCCCCCATGCATTGTATATATGCCCATCACTCTAGGGCTATCTATCTTTCCATTGCACACTAAGTAACACACTCTCTATTGTGTGCCTTGAGATTCCTTCATCTTCTCCAAGCTGTGTGCATTTCTCTGCAACCCTAATTCCAACAATTGGTATCAGAGCATGTTGCATCCTCCCGGGCTTAGTCGCCAGCTGCTCCAACACACATTTGCTCACTTTCTCCGATTTCAGTGAGCTTTGGTAGGCATTTTTAGGTCAACAAAAATTTCAAGAAAACTCATAGAGATTAGTCTGCTCGGATTTTCGATTCGGGCTCATTTCGGCCTCCGTTTCCACTATAGGCAGTACTGCAGAGGCTATTTTGTCATTTTGTGCAGAATTTTTGTCAGTGCCGTTTTCTGCATAACAGGTGCTTCATAGTCTTCTACGGTTTGTGATATATAGCATGTGTTGTTCCCACTATGTTTCTCCTATTTTCGAGCATTTTCACATCAAGTGAAGCATTTACCATGGCTGACAACAACATATATGTGTTCAAGATGTTTACTGCTGAGGACAAGTTGGATGGGGACAACTACCGTATGTGGGCTTATATGATGCAACATGTTCTTGTGTCAAAGGGTGTCTAGAACATTGTGCTGGGCATTGATGTACGTCTTGGTTCTGAGGATGTAGGCGATGTTGAGGATGTTGCAAGGATTGCTTGTTTTGCCTACGGCAGAACAAGCTCACTGGGATGTACAGGATGCGCAGGATCATGCATTGATTGCGTTGTCTGTAAAGTGCACCATTGTTCCTCACATTTGTTGAGCAAAATCTGCAAAATCGCCTTGGGATATTCTAGCAGGTATTTATGCAAGCCGCAATGAGGCTAAAATTTCTTTGCTGCGTAAAGAGCTGGAGTCAAAGATTATGCATGAGGAAGATGATATGGACACTTTTCTTGCTGGTGTCAAGGATATCAATGAGCAACTTATTTCTGCAGGTGAAGTCATTTCAGACAGTTCCCTTGTGCAAACTGTTCTTGACGCCTTACCAGACTTTTGCTAGTACTTGGAAACTTATGAACCAAGGAAATCTAGAAGTTGTCAAGTTTGATGCATTATGCACATTGTTATTGCAAGAGTCACTTTCGAAAAAAAATAGGACTAGATAGCGTGCAGTTGAACAGGCTTTTATTGCTTCTCAAAGAAAGGGTGGTAACAGCAATGTAGCCACTTCTTATGGTTCTGCTACGAGTGGCAAAACTCTTGTTCACAATGCTTCTGCTGGCAACACTTCGTCTAGCTATTCTGGTGATAAGGGCAAAAAGAAGATGCATTGCCATTATTGTAAAGCTAATGATCAATTGATCAAGTCGTGTCCTAAGTTGAAGGCCAAAGAGGCTAAGAAGAAAGAGGGTGGTTCCACTGCAAATGCAGCCATTGTTGAGTCTTCTCTAAAAGGAGACTGTAATGATGATGTTGATGTAGAATGGGCTTTTAGTGCAGAGTGCACTTACAATCCTGATGTGCATGATGCATGCTTGTCAGTTGCTGTAGATTCACATGTGTGGTATTTCAACAGTGGTGCTACAAAGCATATTACCTCTCATCCTGAACTATTCACCTCTCTTGAGTCTGTCCCTCATGGGAATTCAGTCACTTGTGCAACAATGCCTCTTATCCGGTTCAGGGAGTTGGAAAGATTGTGCTTACTGCTGCAAATGGTAGTTCCTTCACACTTGTTGATGCACTTTATGTACTTGGGATCAAGAAGAATCTCTTGTCTATATCCGCACTTGCTAGACTTGGACTTGTAGTCAAATTTGTGGATGATAGATGTACAATTAATGATCTCAGTTTTGGTTATGAAATTGTTGCATCTGGCCTTTTGTGCCGTGGGCTGTATAAGCTCACTTTGTATGACAAGTGTGGACAAAATTTTGCAAAGTAGTTGCAAATTCAAGGGCTATTTCAAATGCAAAACTTTGGCATGCACGTTTTGGTCATCTGAATTTTGCTAGTTTGCTGCGTTTGCAGAAATCTGATATGGTTGCTTCTTTGCCGCCTCTTGAAGCACTTGTCAAACATGCTTGTGAAGGTTGTATTCTGGGTAAAATGCAGCGTTCTATGTTTCCAAAGGATGGTTCAGTTAGGGCCACATGCATGTTGCAGCTTGTGCATAGTGATGTTTGTGGGCGCATGCAAACTCCATCCTTGGGCAATTACCTTTACTTCGTCACTTTCATTAATGATTACTCCAGGCATGCATGGATATTTCCGCTTAAAGCGAAGTCCAAAGTTTTTATGTGCTTCAAACAATTTTTGGCTATGGATGAAAATGTCTCGAAATGTACTATGGGCACCTTGCGTTCCGATCGAGGGGGGGAATATATGTCTCATGAATTTAATGCATTTCTGGCTAGTCGTAGGATAAAACACCAATGTACTATGCCTTATACAGCTCAGCAAAATGGTGTTGATGAGAGGAAAAATAGGTCACTAACGGAAATGGCACGATGTATGGTCAAAAGTTAAGCTTTGCCGCATTATTTTTGTCTCGAGGCCATCATGTGTGCCACTTATGTACTGAACAGGTGTGCCACAAACACAACGCAAAAAATTGGATGATAATGCTGTGAAATGTATTTTTGTTGGTTATAGTGCTAAAAGAATAGGTTACATGTTATATCATCCGCAAACAAATCGTATTCTGGTTTCATGGGATCTAGTGTTTGTGGAAGATTTTGTTCAACCCTTGATGTCACTCTACCATTGAGGTTTAGTGTAAGACCAGCTGCAAGAGCATACATATCTAGAGTTTTCATACATCTGTGAATATTGATGTTGTGGGACTTCAAAAATAGAAAGGTGTCATCCACAGACCCTTTGCTCGGGATATCCTTACCTCCTAATTTGAGGGTTTGCAAATAGCCCTATTGTGCTGGTTGATCCAGGTATGTGTGTAAAGAGGGGGAGGCCACAAAAAAAAAAAGAGAGCTAAC